>NC_079168.1:46727932-47027932 GCF_947568905.1 Ostrea edulis | reverse complement strand
TTTCTTGATTTGTAAGTTACGTATTCAATTTCGTGTGTATATTTTATACCTTAGATTTATACATTTCAAAATACACCCACCAAAGGGAAAAACAATCACATGATTTGATTAATTTTAAAGGTGATGTCTTTAAGAATTGTTATCATTCAAGGGGATAGCTTAAAGGGGAAGGGGAACAGAAGCAACAACCATCCTTTCAGCCTGAGGCACAAATATATTTGCACCATTGTTTGTTTTCTTTGAATATGAACTTCAATAAAAGTGATCTTTGGAAAAGAAAGTTGCAATTAGCGAATGAACATATGGGGCGGGAGACATTGCTTTGACTGTACAGACCTATAACTGATACAGTACAGAATACAAGGGCTATATGAAATTGCCTTCTGGTGTGGATGTGCTAAATTTCGAAAAATTGCAAGAATGTAAGACTTTTCCATTCACAATTCCTTACACACGTGTAAGTAAAGTGCATCCTCATCTTACAAGGGAAGCTACTGCGTTATAAGAGAGGGACCCCAATATTACAGATCAAACACTAAGTACTGTAATTCAAATTATAGTAAACGTTACGGACTGATGATAAATGCGACATATTTTTCTCATTCCTCTTCCTACTTCCCCTTTTCTCCTAGGATGTGTCCCACTCTTGTTACACCTCGGTTAGGTAATGTTTTTACCTATACTAAACAAACTTAGGAATTAAGAGTCCTCTGTGCAGCATTTCATTATTGCATGGGGATGAATTGTGCTCCTTTATTAGCCTACCTGGCTTGGGTTTCTAAAACAAAATCTGAAACCCAAGTTTGAGTTTTCTTTTATTTGTATGAGGCAGAATTTATTTAGAACCTTCGACATGAAAAAAAAAATCTCTTGCTGTGGCCTTCATCTCAACATTTAGATACATCGACTGCGTTTTATCTATTAGCAATGTTCATTTTCATTCATATGTTGATTCGATCTATCCCAGTGAACTCGAAATAAAATACACCACACAGTCTTCAGGGGTTTCAACAGTCTCGTTTGAGGTCAACATTTCGTAAATTCTATGGCAGTTATGATTACCTTATTTGTAAATACAACCTGTCGATAGATTGAATAGTGTCTGACGCAATTCATACCAATTGTTAGGACGGGTTTTACATACATTGATTTTGACTACGGAATACCCCGGTTACCTTATCAAAATAGACTACTAACCTCGGGTGTGACAGGTCAACAGGGGGTGCTTACTCCTGATATGCACCTGATCTGGTGTGTCCAGGGGTCCGTGTTTACCCTACTCTAAATTTTGTACTCTTTATGAATTTATGAGAATATCACCGTTCGTTATCTTCACTTTTTAGACACTTAACACAATGCACTTATCATACATTGAATATGATTTATTGTAAATGTCTCTCAAAGTAAGTTAATCTATCTCAAAACTGATTCTAAAACAAACCGGGGAAAACCAGAAAAGGTAATAGCCAATGAATACGCTTGCAGTCATGAGATTTTTAATTTGCTGCCAAGAAATGAAAATGAGACTTTGTACTTATATAATCTCTACAATGCTAAGTTAAACAAATGCATGTACGTATGAAGATAAATTAAAAGCGAAATGTTTCCAAAGCACGTAGAAATGCAAAAGCCATTTTTTGAAATCCATTATATTGCAGGTTGGTTTGTACTACATGAATATTATTTTTAAATGTGACGCTTGTGTTTTCAGAAAGATTATGGTTACGATTAGAGACTTCATATACTTGATACAAAAACCCTTTAAAGACCATACAGCTTTTAAATTCATAGAATTTGCAAGCCTAGCAAGATTTCTATATAAATGAGGGTTGGATAGAGAGGGGATCTTCTAACCTCTCTCTCTCTCCTCACCACTCCCTTCATACCTCTCTTTCTCTCGCACCCTATCTATTTCGCTATCTCCTCTCTTCTCTTAGTGCATCCTTCCATTCTTCTCTTTCTGTTACTCTGTTTGGCCCCACATAAATTACAAAATGTTATCGCCTTATCGATTTACATGTAAAATATGATTCAGGAAGTGGGACAATCACACACACACCAAGTTCTACTAAGCCACTATATTTGCTCTTCGTGAAAATATTAACTGCTGTAAAGGAGAAACTTCAAACGTATTGTGCACGACATATGTCATAAGTAGTGAAAATCAAATGTGGATTGTAAAATATTCTAAAGAACTTTTAGGGAATTTGAAATCACAGAACTTTTTTCTTCAAATCAGCAAAATCAAAACGTATGATTTTTCAACATTTTACACGACCATTCCTCACGACAAATTAAAGACTAGACCTTTTTTTTTTTTTTTTTTTTTTTTACATCATAAACAGTTGCTTCTTAAATAAAAATGGAAAACAGGAAATGTTCATATATTGAGATCAGCCATTCAAATTTTTTATTTTATTTTGTTCAATACCACTCTGATTCTATGCACAAGTACTCTGAAGTTGATATTGATAAAATGCTGTTCCTCATTGCCAATATCTTCGTAGTAAATGGTGATCAGGTCCTCCAACAGTCTGTTGGAATCCCCATGAGCATGAAGTTTGCTTCTTTGTTAGCTGACCTGCTTTTGTATTCTTAGGTGGCATAATTTATTCAAAAACTTCTATATGAGAAGAAAAAATATTTTGCTGTGGCCCTCAACTCTACATTTAGATAATATTATATGGACAACGTTTTATCTATTACGAATGATCATATTCATTCATATGTCGATTCGATATATTCCAGTGAACTTGAAATAAAAAAAAACATCATAGAGTCTTCAACATCTGCTTTATACTTAGATACAGTCTTTTATAAAACATAGGTGTAAACGGCAAACTACCAACTCAACTGAATGACAAACGGGATGACTTCACTTCTCTATCGTCAATTTCCCATATTTATGTAGCAGTATTCCATTATCACATGCATATGATGTTTATCTTTCTCAACTGATTCGATACACAAGAGCTTGTTTCTGCGTATAGTCAGTTTTTAAATCGAGACAGGCAACTGACAAACAAGTTGATGGTACAGGGGTTTCAACAGTCTCTTTTGAAGTCAGCATTTCGCAAATTCTATGGTCGTTATATCGATCTGATTTACTAATACAACCTGTCATTGTGTCAAATGCTGTCTGACATATTTCCAACCTGTTGAGGTCGTTCTTTGCACATTGATTCTGACTACGGATTACTCCGTTTCCTTGATGAAGAGATAGGGCTCACGGCGGGTGTGACCGGTCAACAGGGAATGCTTCTCCTAGGCACCTGATCTCACCTCTTGTGTGTTTGAGGGTCCGTGTTTGTCCTACTTTTCATTTTGTAATCTTTGTAGGAGCTATGAGATTGATTACTTATTCGTTATATTCACCTTTTTAAATGCAGCAGCATAAAATTTAAGTCTCTTAGCTAGTATAGTGGTATTCATTGAGAGAAGACAAACATTTAAGTACTGACTAAATACATGTGTAATAGAAGGAGATTGAGTTAATAAATAAATTTTATTTCAAGATTGATGCTTGACAAAAATATATGCTTAAATGTACTGTATCTTAATTTTAAAAAACTCAATGGCCACAACAATAAAACCAACCAACAGCAATTCACAAACCACAATCAACGAAGTTCAAGAGCACTAGAAGACCTTTGGCATATATCTTAAGGCGATTACTGGTAAATGTGTTCACCTGTATGTACATGTATTGGCTTGAGCTTAAAGGAATGAATCTTTTATTTTCTGAAGTAAAATACATTTCAGCATATATTTATTAATCCAATATCACTCTATTACAATCTTTCCCTCCCTTCTGGAATGAAATCCACGTCCTTCAAAGAAGAACACGGCATAAATGCATTGATTGTGTACAAAAGCATTATTAGAAGATATCAATGTTATGAGAAACGGGATGATTTCAGCTTCTCCATCATCAACTTCCCATATTTATGTAGCAATATTCCATTATCACCTGCATGTGGTGTTTGTATCTCTCAACTGATTCGATACGCAAGAGCTTGTTCTGCTTATGGTCAGTTTTTGAATCGAAGCAGGCTACTGACAAAGAAGTCGATTGTGCAGGGGTTCCAACAGTCTCGTTTAAAGTCAGCATTTCACAAATTCTACAGTCGTTATAACGATCTAGTTTGCCAATACAACCCATCATTAGCTCAAATGCTGTCTGACGTGTTCCATACCGATTGTTAGGCCGCTCTTGGCACATTGATTTTGACTACGGATAACTCCGTTTACCTGATCAAGATAAAGGGCTCACGGCGGGTGTGACCGATCAATAGGGAATGCTTACTCCTCCTGGGCACCGTATCCCACCTCTGGTATATCCAGGAGTCCGTGCTTGCCCAACTCTCTATTTTGTATTGCTTATAGGAGTTATGAGATTGATCACTGTTCGTTACCTTCAACTTTCATATTGACGACACAATATTCAACAATACCATCTAGCACACACTAGAGTCCACAGTTTTTAAAAAGTCCGTTTCCATCATCTCTTTCACAAAAGTGGTTCTCTGTAACCAATCTGGTTGGGTCTGCCTCTCTGTAACCAGTCTGGTTGGGTTTGGCTCTCTGTAATTAGTCTGGTTAGATATACACCATCATCACGTAATCTTTGGTCCACTCTGGAACTTTTCTTTGTCTTGACGACCTTTTTAGAGCGGGAACTGGTGTTGTATCTGGTGCTGTATCAATGGAGGGTTTGGTATCCTGATCAACTCTATTATCTTTATCATCTTCAGACTGGTTTTCAGACTCATCCTGATGAAGAGCGTCCCCTTCAAAACCAGGTTCTGCAGGTTCTCTAGCCAAGGAAAGGTCGTCACTTTCTTGACTAGGGGTATCTTGCTGTGAACTTCTGGTCATTATAGGGTAATCTATAAACGAAACTTCACCTTCTAAATCTGAAATGAAGAGAGACGCATTGCTACCAGTGCATTCAAGTACAATAGAATCTCTCTTTTATGCCTTCCGTTTTGGACTATGTGCAGGTAGAGGAGGTGTAGTTGATGTAATCTTATAACCTATTGGTAGCAATAAGTTGTGATGCAATACCCTACATTATCCTTCACCATCCTCTCTTCTAACTTTGAAAACTATGACGTTATCATTTGGTTATGGGATTAGAAGGTACGGATGATCTTCCCACTTGTCGGCGATCTTATGTTTACCATAATAAGCTACCACCACTCTGACCAACACCCTATCTCCAACACTCAAAGTAGCTGAAGTCACAGTTGGTTATTTGTTGTTGCTGAGAATGCTTCGTTGCTGTCTGAGCCTGTTGGAATGCTTCTTGTAATCTCTGTGTCATCCGGGATATGTATTTCACTGTACTTGTCTTCATCCTGTGGCCTGGACAATCCAAACACAACATCTACAAGTAGTTTAAGCTCTCTTCCGAACATAAGGAAAAATGGCGAAAACCTGGTTGTGTCGTGGACTATGGAGTTATAAACATGAGCTAATCTGCTAATGTGACTCTTCTAATCTGATTTTTGACAATTTTTCAATTTTTTTAACATGGAAAGAAGAGTGCGTTAAAAATTTTCTATGATTCCATTTCCCATTTGGTATTTGGAGTAGTTCTTGATTTGGAGATACCTAAAAGTAAACACAATTCTTTGATGATATTACAACAAAAATGTTTGACTTGCTCTTACATGTAAGAGTTATACGGTACCAATTTTGATGCACCAGATGCGCATTTCGACAAATAATGTCTCTTCAGTGATGCTCAAGCCGAAATTTTGGAAATTCGAAATGGCAAAAAACTAGAGCTAAAAGAAAAACTAGAGTGCCAAAAAAACTGGAGCCAAATTCGTCCAAGAACTTGTAATGAAGTTGTTCTAGGATTCCGTAGTGTTAGATGGGAGTTGTTGAAAATGGCTTCAGCCTTGGTTCTCGCTCTTTGATTTCGGGTTAGTACTGCTATGACAATTTTCGCAAAGTGGTCAGTAATTGCCAAAATATTCTTTCTTTGAATGGTTCTACAGTAAGGATATCAATACAGACTAATCCTAAATACTACCGACATTAACTGAAAGATAGGCTAAATACAGCAATATAGTTTTGTTTTGAGCTTATTGATTTCATAGATCAATAGCATATATTCATCAAGAATAAATTAGGTAATCTATTAAGTTACACCTTGTTTTATAATCCAAATATTTGATTAATTTGTTTAGAGTGAGCTATTCAATTTGATTTTAATAGAGTATTTTTAGTCAAAAGTATATTTTTAGACAAACTAAATTACAGAGTCCATGTACATATCCACATAGATATATACACTGTACATGTATGTGGAAACCTTTTCCCATGGAATGGTAAATATTGATGATTATGTATTTTTATGACTACTAAATTTTTATGGGAGAAAATCTGTTCATACCAGTATATGTAACTTAAAGAGTTGTCTCCCTTGATTGTGATTTTGAGATAAGTAATACATTATCTTGATGGATCATGTAAGTAATATTGTTAGTTACTAATTAATGCACTCTGTAATATCATATTTTTGTTATTTTTCATGTATTTTAGGGTTCTCTATATGTGCCCAACTGTTTTGTATTGCTTATGGGATTTATGAGATTGATCACTGTTCGTTATCATCACCTTTCATGTACCTGTTACGATATCCCTCACTGACCTACTAAATTCCCTGAACTCATACAGGAGTTATTTTCATTAACTACAAACCTGTTACACATGTATAAGTTGAAACTATATTACACTTTAACTTGGCGAACCTTTAGGAATAGAGAGAAGGCTTATGCAGGCAACCCCATTTTGGGATTTGTTAAAAAGTACTCTTGTTCAAAGTGCAATCTATTCCATAACACAAAAATTAGAATATATACACTGATATAGGGCTCACGGCGGGTGTAACCGGTCGACAGGGGATGCTTACTACTCATAGGCACCTGATCCCACCTCTGGTATATCCATGGATTCGTGTTTGCCCATTTTTCTATTTTGTATTCTATATTAACTATTTTCATGTAAACCTCATTACAATATTGTTAAATCTTTAAAAAATCCTTTTTATACCTTTATATTATACCTTTGTACTTGACCTTTGTATTTGGGAGAGGCCCTACATAGGTTCTGCCTGTTGCCCAATCCTGTTGAGTTTCTCAATAAAATATGTTTAAATTATAGGAGTTGTGAGATTGATCACTGTTCGTTATCTTCACCTTAAAAGAAGCTACTAATCTTATTTTTTCTGAGCCATGCATATTAATTTTCAAAAGTAATTGCATACTATCAACAGAACAAAGCAAGAAATTACTTAGTGAAGGTATTCGAGGTACCGTAAATAATTGCTACATTTCCTTAAGAGGAAATTTCTATTTTTAGATTTTTCTGAGTCATCTTTATTTTTAGATGCTGGGAATTTGAAACGGGAAATTCCCCATTTCTGGTAAGTAGGGTTCACCTGCATATTTTCAGATGAACTTTCCTTAACATTATGTAAATACATGAATAAATATGTCATATGAAAGTATACCATGTGACAAAAGTGTTGATAAAAATAGGTCCATAAAGATAAAACCAAACCAATTATTCACCCTTTAGGGAACACAAAGATTCTCGAAACTCATGTTCGCTAGCCAAGGGTGACGATCCATAGTTTTCCTCTATTCAATAGAGAAACACCGTGGATCGCCATCCTTGGCTAGCGAAGATGATAAGAGCCTAGATATAAAGATAAAAGGGATGTTAAGAGTTCGAACACTGCCTACTAACTGAAAAATGTCGGTATTTATTTTGAGAATTCATCGAGATGATTTAAGATATTTTGTTTTTGGTTTTGGTCTTTTTACATACTAGCAATTTTTTTTCCATTTGAACCCCCACTTTCCCCTCAAGAGAAAATATATGGTTAAGATTGTAGGATTATTGCAATATTGCGTAAGATTTTATAAAGAACAATGCTGGAAATTCCAATTTTCCAAATAAAGATTATGAAAGTAACTGAATAATCCTACGAAATGAACACAATTAGTGCATATTAACATTTCTGTTTTGGCTTATTATACTAAATACTTAATACGAAAAAGCGGAAGATAATGAATATTATTATACTTTCATGTAAAATACTCGAATCTGATTGGTCGAGAAGCATTTGAAAAAACACATTGTTACCCTCTGAGAACAGAAAGCACGCCATCCAGGGTGATAGTATCTAGCAACAGGTAACAGTACTTGACAACGGATGATATTATAAAAAAAAAATATCACACATCGAAATACGAAATATCGCATGACAGTGATTGATCAAATGTCAACAGACGTAAATCTTTCTGCTTTGTTGTTTTTATAACAGTCAGTATAATAAATCAAATATTGCATGTAGTTGAGGGTAACATTGAAAATTTTCACCCCGAAAAAACCATTGTCAACCAAGGCGTAGCGGTTTATCGAGGGGTGAAAATTTCAATGTTACCCTCAACTACATGCAATATTTGTATAGTGATCACTATCATAATTCTTATGAAGAATACCAAAAAAAAACAAAAAAAAAAAAAACAAAAACAAAAATGAGAGTAGGGCAAACACCTCGCGAAGACCTTTAAGTTATTTATCAATCTGCAACTTTTTAAATACATTTTGAATTAAGAAGTGCAAACAATGTTTGAAAATGTTATACTTTAGACTTGATGGGTCCCACGGAAAGATCAGAAATGGGATCAGGTGACTAGGAGGAATAAGCATTCCCTTGACCTATCACACCCGCCGTACGTCCAATATCTTGTTTAGGCAAACAGAATAAATAATCTGTAATGAAAATCAGTATGTAACGACATGTGATGACATGTGAGATTTTTATTTCAGCATTCCTGTAACGCCAAAAAAATTATTCTGCAAATTCTATTTTAATGTTTTTGTTCGCAGTTTACAATTTTAGTACTTACTTTGTATTTTTATATTCTATTTTGAAATTTTTGTTTAAGATTTTAATTCATTATATGAAAGTGATCCATGGAATCGTTAAAATGTTCAAATTAGAATTACGCGATGAAATTAAAATCGTTAGACTGATAACTAAATTTGAAATTCAAAATACAAACATATAATAAAATTGTTGATTTAAAAGCTAAGATCAAAATAACAAAGTGGAATAAAATAAAAATAAAATTGTTAAACCATTGACTAGAATTGATGATAGAAAATGAAATGCGGACTTATTTGTTAATTCAATTAAAACTTTAAACTAATATCAAATTGGAAATTGTAAAGATGATATATTTCCATACAAAGTAAGATGTCCATAGCACTTTTTTCTGATATGATATTTCAGAGACCATAATTTTGCTGTTTGAATAAATATGATGACTTCACCAGGTATTTCAAATTTCCTCAAACAAAGAGGAAGAGAGAAATAATTGAATTAAGAGAAGTTCGTACAACACAGACCGTGTGTTAACAGTGCATAATATTCTATCTACAATGGTTCCATCAACAATTTTCGGACGAATTATTGTAGAATCATTTACATGTATTTTTGTGTAGATAAGTTATCGTGTTTGGCTCAGTATACCCCCCGCAACAAGTTGTGGGGGGTTATACTGGAATCGGGTTGTCCGTCCGTCCGTCCGTCTGTAGACGCAATGGTTTCAGGGCTCTAAAGCGTTATCCTTTCCACCTACAGTCACCATATCATACATATGGACTACCCACGGGATGAAGATGTTCCCTATCGATTTTGGGGTCAAAAGGTCAAAGGTCACGCGCACTGGACATCGAAGTAGCAATATGGTTCGGTTTGTCATGCCATTTGTTTTTTACACTCAGAAAAGAGGTAGTTTATACCTATTACCAACACCCTTTGGGAGATTGGGGTAAGCGGGGGTATTCTTAGTGAGCATTGCTCACAGTACCTCTTGTTTTTTCTGTTTCGCAAAGACCTTTTAAGTTATTTATCAATCTGCAGCTTTTTAAATACATTTTGAATTAAGAAGTGCAAACAATGTTTTAAAATGTTATACTTTAGACTTGATGACACATACGTTACGTTAATGAGCTATCCCCATTGTGTATCAGATATAATATGGATTGTATTGTATTTTCATTACCAAGAACCATAGAGGTCATAGGAATTAAGTATTTACTTAGAAATGATTGCACAATAATTGTGTAAACATAGAGTAACATTATATATGTACTTATGTAAACACAGTTGTGATAATATATGATTGTAGATCTATACATGTATATACTCTTGTATTCATAGATATTCTTCAAGTTTACACAACTCAGTGACATTTTAAGTTGATAACGGTTGATTTTTTTATGTACATTATCCAAAGACCATTATAAAATGGACAATTCAATATAAAACGATGTTCATCTTTTATTTCTGTCCGTGGTGAAAAACATCAATCAATCAGCCAATCAATCCGTGGTGATAATTTCTTTCATTTCTTAGATATCATAATATGAATCTAGTTCAACTCCCAGTTTACGTGAAGATAACAATATTTACTCATGTATTGTACATGCATATTTGATATTGGATTTATTGAATATAATCGTAGTTTGAATCCAACATTAACACATCTACACAAATTGCACAATCTAATTAAAATCAGACTTCTTAGATCCGCGCCGTACAGTGTAGCGACTGTGAGCGTGTCTAAGGATCTAATTTTAAAATTAGATTGGATTGATAAATTGCGCTTTGACAAAATTTAAAAAGTAATACTTGTCTCTTGTATATACACACCATTGCATCTTTGTTTTTCATTTATATGATGTCACAATTCCATATATATCCAAGTTCCCTATACTATAACAAATCAACCAACAACAAATATGCGTCTAACAATGCTCGGTCATACTTGTGTTGCATAATGAGGATTCCACATTGAGCAAAGTGATCCATAAAGAAACGCATTCATCAGATGGATGCGATTGTATACGATATTATAATATCTAAGAAATGAAAGTAGTTATGAGCACGGGCAGAAATAATAGATGAACATCATTTTATATTCAATTGTCCATTTCATAAAGACCTTTGGAAAATGTACAGAAATAAATAAAATGTTACCAAATCAATGGATACGATTAAATCTAGGTAAGGTGCAACACACATAAGCAAATTAGAAGATAGAGATAAACAAACGATGTCAACATTTATAGACATCTGTCAACTATTAGATTCAAGTGAATTTATCTTAAATATGTTTAGCAGGTCTGTGTAATTGAATGAAAGATAAATTCTATCATCAGTTTCTGTTATTGTCAATACCTCTCTGCTGTGTAAACCTCCTGCTTTCCTTGGTATCCTTTTGGGATGATGTCTTTGACTTTCTTGCAATTTTTAAGGATGAACCAAAGTTCTCGTGAAAACCTTGATTTGAAGTATTTGGTTTCTGGCTTGCTCAAGTTCGGTTATAGATATCTTGTTTTACCTCTATTCTTTAATTTCGTCCTCGAATTCTACGTCGTCGTTGTTTTCTGTGGGATGCGTTGGATTTTGCTACATCAGAACTAATACAAGTTCATTATTCGTGTTAGATTTGTTCTTTGTATGCGTTCGTGATAGGTTTGGTCATTTGTGCCTCTAATTTTGTTATTTTACATCCCATCTGAGAAGTTTTAATCATATAGAGACGTCACAAGCTGTAGGTGACACTCAAGGCCATAGGAGTGATGATTCTTTATCGTGCCAATGTCTACCACGACAAAGGACCTTCGCATATCTACAAGACTCCTGACTTTCTTTTTCAATGTTCGGATGCTTGGTAAAACCGGTGCTGGGATCGAGAACCAAACCCTGATTTTGAATACGGATTACTCCGTTTACCTTGTCAAGATATGGGGTTCGCGGCGGGTGTGACCGGTAGACAGGGGATGCTTACTCCTCCTGGGCACCTAATTCCACCTCTGGTATATCCAGGGGTCCATGTTTGCCCAACTCTTTATTTTGTATTCCTTTTGAGAGTTATGAGATTGATCACTGTTCGTTATATTCACCTTTCATATTGAAAATACTTACGGATAAGTTTTTTTTAGTGTTATTTTCCCTATCCCACGACAAGTGATTAATGAGGACGTCCTCACAATGTCTAGGAGAAAGTACAAAATCATGTTATTGTAAAGCAATTAACGTTCTATCTTAGGCATTTATAGGGACACATTTTTAAAGTTTATCCAATTCTCTCTTTCGAATTATTAAAAGTTTTTGAGAGAGAACATTAGTTAGGACATGTCCCCACACCACTAGTTCCTACTAGTCTAATATCTTGTATCTAAACCTTTCACATGCTGTGGGTCACGTTGATAGGTGACGTAACTGTGAGAACAAAACTGTTGTTTTCATAGTGCACTTCTGTCCTCATAACGCAGGTCAAATGGTTAGAATTTGTCCTCACTCGACACCTTTCTCTGGAAAAGTTCACAATTTCACTGTTTGGATCATTGTGAATTCAGTGTTTTATTTACATGTATTTCCTTTCGACCCATTGGGTAGACATATAGTTGGTGTTTTGTGTTTCTAGTATACAGGTATCAGGAGGGGGGGGGGGTAACAAAAGGTGGGGCATTTTGCATAGTTTCTTTATGTAAGATTCGAATAGCGTATAGTTTACGGTATTAGTTGTCAGGCGAAACAGAGGCAGTGATATACTAATTTATCTCACTATGTAAAACGTTTACACAACAGTATTCATTGCCAACTCATTTTCGTTAGTGTATTAGAAAAAATACCAACATTAGAGTTCATGGTTGAATATACATCTACTTCATACTTGTGATATCTTATATCAGTATCATATTAACGACGGTACCTTTATTCCCGGCATATAACATGCATTTTATCAGGAAACTCCGAATAATCTCGCAGAGTGCAAACTCCTTTGAAAATGAAGGAATATCTGAGATGCATATCGGTAAGAGCTATCTTCTGGTGATTTTACAATATTCACTTGTGTTACACCATAATTGGAAGTCTTTCAATTATTCTAGGTTAATAATTTCTTCCCTTTACCTAGTCAATTCATATCCACAATTCCTGATAACAAGGAACTCAGAGTTATGTAGCTTGGTTCAGCCCAACGTTATAACAAAGATGAAACACAACTCCATTTCCAAAAATATGCAAAATAATGTTGTATGAATCATTTGAAGTAGCCTTCATTACAGCCAATTGTAGAGGATTTATTTGATGAGCAGTCTGGTTGTACTAAAATGTCAACAAAGGCAACCATTTTAAAACGTTTGAGCGTATCGCAAAATAGATGTATCTTGTGTTTAGAAATCGGAGTATTGATTAAGTAGACAAAGGGGCTACAGACAATCCATCGACGGCTCCTTCCAACCTTTCCTTTTCATTACAGAGGAGGTTTAGGAGTAGTATAAAACACACCTGGGTAGCAGGCCCCCACTGAGAAATGTTAAACCCTATTAATATTTTTTTTATTATCATTATTAGATCAAACTGCAGCTGTGAAAGCACTTTAAAAAGTTGAAAAATTATCAAACGTGTTGGCAAAAGATATTAGGGCGAACGGTAACAGTGATATTCGGTATCTGTTGACATGCACTGGACTGATCCAATTTCTGTCATGAAAGATTTGACATTTCAAGGTTCCTTTACCATTTGTGATATGTTTTGACCTAATATCCTAAAAATATTGTTGACACGTGGGTGCGTCAATAGACTATACCTATCGTGTGTCCGATGTAATCAGCTCCTATGTACGTAAATAAACTATACCCATCTTGTATCCGAGGTACTCGCGGTACATTTGCGTGTCAATAAAAATATTTATACAATATCAATACACGTCTTCCTTGGTCTTTTCGATAATTTTTTACTTCAAATTTGCGGGAAATATTTTGTATTCTAAATTCATCGTCGATGTCATTGGCCCCAGGAACATCGTGATATTTATTTTAAGATGATGATTTTTGATTTGTTTCATAATAATGTTTTCTTTAGCACAGTCATAATGTGATAATATTACCGAAAAATGGCACCAGCAGACATAATAAAAACAAAGTCGCAACGATTTTACTAGCTATACACAAAGGAACAAAGACCCATTTTGATTGCACAATTAGAAACGATTAAGTGACAATCAAATTCAAGTATAAAGAACTACGCAATACGTATAAACGAGTGTATAGCTTTATAGAGCCACCGTCTACGTTGACAGTAATTTGTCATCTTGCCAAGGTATTACCCCGATGATTGAATCTTTACCAGAGCTATTAGTATGAATTTTGACATCGCCGGAGGCTTCGGAGAGATGATCTAAACCTCGGATGCACTCGATACAAACAGAGATAACGTCCTGGTGGTACCAAGATTTCATACCTATGTCAAAGGTAGTAAAATTAACAAACCTGGCATTGTTCGATATCAGTGAATGTTTTATCTTCACGTTTTAATAGCTTTTCATTAACGATTGTTGACCCCCCTCCCCCTGATTAGACACTTCCCTGTATTAAACTGCTATTTGTAGAATTAAGTCATCGTTTGAAAGGGTGGATGGGTCTCAACATGCAGAATTTCTTTGTTGGTTCATTGTGACACAGTGGCGGATTTGCCTAACTCTTTTTTCGGCTGTCAGAAGCTGATAACATCGTACATGGGGTGTCATTTTACTTGGAATGCCATATTTTGTGAAATGAAGATTATACTGTTAACAAAACAAAAGAATCAACGAAACCCACTTTTAGAATTCATAGCTATAACCAGATATTTAGCATAATAAGAATTATATATATATATATATATATATATATATATATATAATAACTAATATATATATATATATATATATATATATATATATATATATATATAATAACTAATATATATATATATATATATATATATATATATATATATGTATATGTACATGTATATATATACCAGATAAAATACTCGAAGACGAAATCAAAATGAAAAATTAACGTAGTTTTCATCTGCAGGTGCTCTTTTGATGTTCTGGTAAATGAAGTGAAAACACAGGAACATATTGCATTTCTTAAGTAGGGATCCCAAGTGAGAAGACTAGTGATCATGTAAAACTTATACGGTACCAATTTTGATGCACCAGATGCGCATTTCGACGAATAATGTCTCTTCAGTGATGCTCAACCGAAATGTTTGAAATCCGAAATAACTATGAAGTTTTAGAGCTAAATATAGCCAAAAACAGAGTGCCAAAAAAGTGGAGCCAAATTCGTCTAAGGATAAGAGCTATGCATGAGGGAGATAATCCTTAATTTTGAAATGAATTTTTAAATTTTATAACAGCAATTAAATATACATCCGTATTTTCAAGCTAGTAACGAAGTACTTAGCTACTGGACTGTAGAGACCCTCGGGGACTAACAGTCCACCAGCAGAGGCCTCGACCCAGGGGTCATAATGTAAAACTTATACGGTACCAATTTTGATGCACCAGATGCGCATTTCGACAAATAATGTCTCTTCAGTGATGCTCAACCGAAATGTTTGAAATCCGAAATAACTATGAAGTTTTAGAGCTAAATATGAATAAATAAATTTAAAATAAGTAATAAATGATATAAAATGTATATTTAAAGTTGAAATATATAGACTATACCAATAGTTTCAGTAACATTGGTAATAAACAAAACTAATGTTTGTTGATATGTAGAATTATAATCCTTGGTTGAACAATACGATTGCTGACATTTGTTTTAAGGTCAATACGTTACTTTATCAACCTGCGAAGTGCAATCCTGGCGAGGTGAATATTGTACTTCGAGGGTAATTAAAGCATCGTTTTGACCGAGAAAATGTCCATAATTGTTTTATTCATTGACTGAATAATTCAAAACATCGAAACCAGCTTCGAAAAAATACCTGGTCGACCAGGAGCAAACAGAGTGCACCAGCTAGTAAAAAGAGACACGAGTTTTCGTTTATCCCACCTCTCGTATGTCCAGGGGTCCGTGTTTGCCCAACTATCTATTTTGTATTGCTTATGGGATTAATGAGATTGATCACGGTTCGTTATCTCCACCTTTCATCATATGATTGAATATTTTAAAACATCGAAACCGTGTCATAGAACTTGCCGAACGATACACGATCGGCAATCTTTCTTTACAACTTTAGTGCAAGATATATTCGAAATCGAATAAGGACACGAGTTTTCAGTGAACGACGAAAGGCAACCTATCGTATCAATTTGGAAATTCCCAATTTTTTATCTGACATTGGAAAAATCAAAAGTTATTGACGTCACCTGTTACAAACGGTAAAGATAACGAACAGCGATTAATCAGAGGTGGGATCAGGTGTCTAGGAGGAGTAAGGACCCCGTGTCAACTGGCTACACCAACCGCGAGCCCTATATCTTGATTAGATAAATGGAGTAATCCATAGTCAAAATCAGTGTGTAAAGAACGGCCTAACAATTGGTATGAAACACGTCAGACGGCATTTGACCCAATGACAGACTTGTACGTGAGAAGTAAAAATCTCTTGCTGTGGCCTTCAATTCGACATTTAGATATATCGAAGACGTAATATCTATTAACAATGATAATTTTCATTCATATGTCGATTCGATATATTCCAGTGAACTCGAAATAAAAGACACCACAGAGTCGTCCACTTCTGCTTCATACTTGATTATTTTATTGACAGTAGATAATAGCGGCAAACTGACAACTCAACTTATGACAAATGGGATGACTTCAGTTTCTCCATCGTCAACTTCCCATATTTATGTAGCAATATTCCATTATCACCTGCATATGAAGTTTATATCTCTCAACTGATTCGATAAACAAGAATTTGTTCTGTGTATGGCTAGTTTTTAAATCGAAGCAGGCTACTGACAAACAAGTTGAAGGTGCAGGGGCTCCAACAGTCTCGTTTAAAGTCAGCATTTCGCAAACTCTATGGTCGTTATAACGATCTAGTTTGACAATACAACCTATCATTAGGTCAAATGTTGTCTGATGTGTTTCATACCGATTGTTAGGCCATTCTTGGCACACTAATTTTGACTACGGATAACTCCATTTAACCTGATCAAAATAAAGGGTTCACGGCGGGTATGACCAGTCGACAGGGGATGCTTATTCCTCCTAGGCACCTGATCCACCTCTGGTATATCCAGGGGTCCATGTTTGCCCAACTCTCTATTTTGTATTGCTTATAGGAGTTATGAGATTGATGACTGTTCGTTATCTTCACCTTGCATTGTATTGAGAAACATGATCGTTATAACGACGTACAATTTGCGAAGACGATGGAGAAGGTGAAATCATCCCGTTTGTCATAAAGTTGGGTTGGTGATTTGTCGTTAATATCTACTTTCAATAAAATATCTAAGTATGAAGCAAAAGTGGACGACTCTGTGGTGTCTTTTATTCCGAGTTCACTGGAATATATCGAATCGACATGTGAATGAAAATGATTATTGTTAATAGATAATACGTCGTCGATATATCTAAATATAAAGTTGAAAAGATTTCTTTTCTCATACAAAAGATTTTGAATAAATTGTGTCTCATAAAAATATAAAAACAGGTCAGCTAACTAAGGAGTACAATTCTTGTCCATGGGAATTCCAACAGACTGTTCGAAGATCTGATCACTAAAAATTACGAAGATATTGTCAATGAGGAACTCCAGCATATTTTTTATATCAACTTCAGAATACTTCGTGAGTAGAATCAGAGTGTTGTTTAACAAAGTAATTTTAATTAGCAGTAGATATTTTTTATATAGTTTAATCATATTTCGATTTGCCCTTACAATGTTCAAGACATTTGGGCGCATGTCTTGATAACAAGAAAACATATAAGCACACTGTATATCATAATCTCATTCACAATGCATTACAAAATTTGTCGAATATATTATTGAAATCTTTATATAGACTTTACAAATCATCCCTAGATATGAATATTTACAAACAAACTTTTTTTCAAAAAATGAAATCTGAACAAAGGTTGTTGTAAGTGAAATGAATACAATTTACCATGATTTTTCGATTAAGTCGCAAAACAAAGTAGAAAATTTAAATAGAGTTATATGGGGAGAGGTAATATATGTATTTCAACTTTTAAACATCATAGGAAATTTACTTTTTTCTTTTTTCCCCTTTCTTCTTTTCTTTTTAGGAATTTCATATTAGTGTTTATTACAAACAAACCAAAAAAAATATATATCAACCCAGGTATCCATTTTTATTTTTTTTGCATCAAGCGTCGTTATACATAATGTTCTTTTTTTATTTTGTTGGATCGCAGCCAATCAGAAAGCTCAAAATTATTCAATCATATAATAAAGAAAATTATACAGCTATTATTTGTTGCCTCGTCAAGAGGTAAGGTTGTGAGAATCTCGATCTGACAGTTTTGTGTAAGATATGAAGATAGAGTTGCATTTTTGTGACCTGAATTTACTTGATGAGGGGCTTACTCTTCGTCGTATGCTCGACAATAGAGGAGCTGAAGTCGCGTACTCGCGACAATATCCGAGTCCATGAGTGTTAAGAACATGGGATGTTAAGTGTTGAAATATGCCCATTGAATGACAGATTAGGAAGTGGAAATTTTAACTCCATAATGATAAAAATAAATTTGACATTTCATTGTCAGATAATATATTCTCTAGAAACATCGATTAGACTGCTAAATCATCAATGTGTGCATCTGCACATATAAACTGGCAAAGACAATACCCATGAGCTTTAATGCAACATTTTGATGTGTCACTGTGACTTTTCAATATTCATCCATATATATCCTATATGTTTCAGTTAACAAACAACATGAATGAAAGCCCATAATGCATCAGAAACACGTGTTTGTTACGAAGCATTCACGAGTGTCTTTTTCATTAGGTGTAGAATGGTTAGATGGTGGTAATTGAGAAGTTGTATAACTCAAGGACAATAAAGAATTGAATTGAATTGAGAAGTAAATGTTAATTACATAGATAATTATTTTGGAGGTCTGGTTTCGATCTCTTTCATCATACTATTAGAAGTTAAAAAAAAAATAACAACAACAAAACAAGATCTTGATCAAAGAAAGTGAGCGTATGACATATTTTCTGTAGGAATATGGGCACACGAGCAACGTAAATAAAATGTTAACTTCCCCCTACTTTTTTGTATTCCGTCAATAGAGTACATATACTTGTGATACAGGTTTTTTGACACTATAGCAATTTTTTTTTCATCCTATGAGTGAAGAATTCTCGCCTCCTCGCCACGACCGATACATAATAATTAACATAAACAAATCGTTCTGTCTTTTTAATCCTTGCAATATTTTCAAGAATCTATTTTCAATAACCCTTATGCTATTACATAGTTGTATAATCTCTCTCTCTCTCTCTCTCTCTCTCTCTCTCTCTCTCTCTCTCTCTATATATATATATATATATAACTAACGAATGGAAGTTGTATGAAACAGTTTCGTTAGTATAAGATACATCACCTTGAAGTGGTGAATAAATCTTCCCGCGGATGAAAAAAATATAAAAGCTTATAAATAGAGGTTTGAATTAAAGTATGACAAACGATTTTTTTATTCATAAGCCGACGCTTTTTTATACTAGGCCACAATGGATTATGAATAATTAATTTCATCCCGTCGCGTGTATCGGTAAAAATATATATGTTTACAAAATTATAGAAAGTGCACCTTTTAAATCAGAGATCAGACTGATTAATGACCGAGAAATGGTAACAAAGATTTCCTGTTTTTTATGACACGTAAGAATGTTTGACACGATTTGAATGTGTTCCAAAATCCGACAAAAATACAGAGCCTGATAATTCCGTGGATCACCCTATAACTATCTAATTATGATGAGAAGATAACAAGCCCAATGTGAAATGATATTTGTTGGCAAGATATTTTTTCATTGAGAAGAGCTCACTTTACTGAAGTAATGTTATGTGGTGAGTAATAGAGTATATCGACAGATTTTAAAGACTTTACTGTAATGATAGGAATCATGGTGTTAACATCGCCATTATGTAGCAGAAGATTGTAAAGAATCGTACATACGAAATGTTACACACTTTTATCTTTAATATTTCAGACCGTTTCGATAGTACAAAATTCAAGAATAATTTGTAATAATAATGACCTTTTATAGTAAAAGATAGAAGTTCTAGAAAATGCAGTTTTATCACACAGAAAGTATATATAACTCTGTACCTTTTAGTAACTATTCTGTCATTTTTTTCTTTAGGAAAAACTATATTAGTATACAAAGAATTGTCATGCATATTGTGATGTATAACTACAATAAGTATACATAAGCTTCTCCTGGGCACCCGATCCCACCTCTGGTATATCCAGGGTCCGTGTTTGTCTGATCCCACCTCTGGTATATCCAGGGTCCGTGTTTGCCCAACTCTCTATTTTGTATTGCTTAAAGGAGTTATGAGATCGACCACTGTTCGTTATCATCACCTTTCATAAGCATAAAAACAGCAATATGTAAGATCAATCATGTCTTGTTTAAGTACATGTTAAGTTTAAAACAGAGATATAACAAATGTAATGTCATGAACAATCAGCAAAAAGATTTAAATTGATGTTTTCTCCATCAGTGCAATGAAAGAGAGACGCTGGAAGACAAAATTAATATTCCTAGAATGCTCTAACAAAGTGCTACTTGGTATTTCATTCTTCAGCATAAAAGATCTGTACACAATAATCTATTAATTTTGGCTCCTAAAATGTGAAAAATCATGTCAAATCTTCGAAATAGGAATTTTAAAAAAAAAAGTCTTCATTACAATTTGTGCCATTCCTTATCACTCGATCTCATCTGTCGTCGTCTATTTTTGCTCTGTGTGTGTGGTTTATTGGGGTCGGTTGGTGTTTTGTTTGTTTTATCCCACTGAAAGCGTCGCTTTTTATACTTAGGGATGGATTCTTGTCACCATTCATATAAATTAGAAAATAAGAGCCAAATGCTACGAAACATTTGGTAATGAAGCCACACTACCTATTCACATTTGTAACACCTAATGCTAAAATCGGGTCTGGAAACTTGAATTATAAGGAAGTTTATTTTCAGTGGAATCAACGTAGTAAAATATTACTTTATTTCCTCATTTCAAAAATTTAAAAGTTCTGACTTTTGTCTCCAGTAGAACAAAATCACAGCAAAAAAATATGTTCAGAAACTATGGGAATGATCGTGACTGATGAAAGTAAAAGAAAGTAAATCTGCATTATAAAAGGCGAAGATAACGAATAGTGATCAATCTCATTTCTCGTATAAGCAATATGAAATAGAGAGTTGGGCAAACACGGACCCCTGGATATACCAGAGGTGGGATCAGGTGCCTAGGAGGAGTAAGCATCCCCTGTCGACCGGTCACACCCGCCGTGAGCCCTTTATCTTGATTAGATAAACGGAGTTATCAGTAGTTAAATCAGTGTGCCAAGAACGGTCTAACAATCGGCACAAAACACGTCAGACAGCATTTGACTCAATCACAGGTTGTATTGGCAAACAAGATGGGTATAATGACCATAGAATTTGCGAAATGCTGACTTTAAACGAGACTGCTGAAACCCCTGCAACATCAACTTGTTTGTCAGTAGCCTGCCTCGATTTAAATACTGACCAAACGCAAAACAATCTCTTGCGTATCAAATCAGTTGAGAGATATAAACACCATTTGCAGGTGATGATGGAATATCGGTACATAAAAATGGAATGTTGACGATGGAGAAGCTAAAATCATCTCGTTTGTCATAAAGTTGAGTTGTTAGTTATATTTTGAACTTGCTACTCCTTTGGTGGCCATTTTAGATGTCCCACACCTAAGGTGGTTTTTTTTTCAGAAGAAAAGTTGGAGAATAATTTTCTCTTTCTGATTTGATCCGATACCTCTGCTGTGTTTTGTGTCATTATGCACCTTGTTACAACAGTTCTAAGGGGTAAACGTACGGCAGAAATAACCATCAATGAGTAAAAATCTAAAATCATCAGAGTAAATTCTACTGTATATCTTGTTGAAGTAGCCAGTGCTTATAAGCTCTACTTTGCATATGTTCATATTTTATTTATACTGAATTTAGGACAAAACTTGTAATAAATCACAACTATATACAATTTACGCCTGATCTACTGAAATTTCAAAGTTCTTTAGTATGAAAAGATTTTGACCTTAAACTAACCTTGACACAAAAACAAGAACCGCGACACCCACTTTCCTGTGTGTCAAAAAAATCCATACATTCTATAGTTGTTGCATACAAATATCACATCTCAATGTGTTGAATAGATATAAGAAAAATATATCCTTAATCTATTTTTGATTTTAAAAACATTTAGTACAATGAAAAACATGATGAAATGGTGAAGATAACGAACAGTGATCAATCTCATAACCCCTATTAGGTATACCAAATAGAGAGTTGGGCAAACACGGACCCCTGGATATACCAGAGGTGGGATCAAGTGACTAAGAGGAGTAAGCATCTCATGTCAACACCCGCTGTGAGCCCTATATCTTGATCAGGTAAACGGAATAATCTTTAGTCAGAATCAGTGTGCCAAGAACGGCCTAACAATCGGTATGAAACATGTCAGACAACATTTGACTCAATGATTGGTTGTATTAGCAAACTAGATGGGTATAACGACCATAGAATTTGCGAAATGCTGACTGTAAAGGAGACTGTTGAAACCTTTGTAACATTAACTTGTTTTTCAATGACTTGGCTCGATTTAAAAACTGATCATATGCAGAACAATCTCTTACGAATCGAATCAGTTGAGAGATATAGACACTATATGCAGGTGATAATGGAATTTTGCTACATGAATATTTTTCTACCATTTACCTATAGTGAAAATTGGTTATGCAGTAGCTTCTAGGCGATTTGTGGAAACAAAAAAATCAGAACTTTTTAATCAAAAGTAAAAATCAGGTAAAATCGTGCATTTATGATGCCATCGGGGAAAGGTGTATTTATGATGGTATATATTTAAGGTTGTTTACCAATAGCTTGTATCAGAAAGCTGTGCGTACACTCTTTTAACAAAAATAATGACGAAATGCAATAATAATAATTGATAATCAAATAATTATAGTAGTTAATTATTCCTCTATTCATAGTGTCGCTGACAAAGGGTTATGACCTGCCTGTGACAGGATGAGTCACAAAACTTTTAACACACGGCTAACTACTAAATATGTTAGGGTACATTGTACCATGTATCCCAATTTTGATTAAGAATAAATCTATGGCTCATTTGAGCTAAAAATGTACTGTCGAAGATGCTTTAAAGAATTATATTTTGTTGTTTAATGTTAACTTGTAAAAAAAAAAAATCAAATTCTCGAAAAGCATGCATGTTAGGGAAATTATGTACATTTACTGACATACTTGAGGTCAATACAAAACTTGTTATCTGCATGAAAACTACAATATTCACCAAGAAAATGTTAATACTTGTTTTATTATAGGAAAAACATTGAAACAAGCTACGACAGCTTATTTGATTAGCCATCTTTGTTTACGTCTACAGTGCAAGACATATTCGAAAATGATCAAACACGAGATTTCATAAAATGAAAATGGTGAACATAACGTTTTTTCTACTTCGTTGGATCTCAGATAATCAGAAAGTCCGGAATTATTAAATCAGATATAATTATTAGATATTTCGTTTCGCAAGAGAGAGAGAGAGAGAGAGAGAGAGAGAGAGAGAGGTTAAGTTTACTGACAATATCAATTTCAATTATTTCAATTATTTATTGATTCACCAAGCATGTTGGCATACAATCATGTTACACAATATGAGATATATAATGACGATAAACTAATTACTAACAGTTCATTTACATATATGTAAATACAAGTATATATTTGATATGTACCTGTGATATTAGACTATGTATGCAATTAAGTATTATCAGTAAACTTTTGAAAAACATTGAAACACAATAGATTGAGGTAACAAAACAAGTGCGCATCAAAATAAATATTAGCAAATCCTATTCTAAAGAGGTTCGCACCTGACATTTGGAGTAATGTCAATTTTTTGGGAAGTGTATTTTTGATTTCTACATTGAAGGAGAATTAGGAAATTAAAAAGAAAAACTGGGGTCGCAACGCTTGTTATTGAGCTATAGTGTTCATGACCTTTTTGCACTTAAACTTTATTCAATTAAACTTGATTTGTCTGCTAGTGTCAACACAACATAAGCAACACAAATCAATCATTACATAAAGTAGATACATAATCATGTCCTCTAGCACTACAGATGAAAAAAGAAATTAATACTAGTAAAGGAAATAAATAATGACCTTTTTGCACTTGAGATACGAAAAACTTCATGATATCAAAATTGAGAGTTTAAAAGGACATATTAGGAGTAATGTCAATTTCTAAAATTTTACATAATTTTCAAGGTCTGGTCTTCCAATTTAAAATGCAACTGAAAAAAGTGGGGGTTGGAGATCAAATTTTTGAATTATTGGCGAAAATACTGAATCTTTATACAAAATTTCGAATAAATTAATTAAAACTTTTTTAAGAATCGGTGTACTGTTTGAAAAAATATATCAACCAAGTTAATAAATTACAACATTTGAACTAGTTCCAAGTCTCAACTACCTGTATCATAAATTATAAAACTGAAATACACGTATAGGGGTATAAAAATAGACGATACATTGGATGAAACAGAAACTGTAATATGCAGAATTAGAACTTTTTGATTAGTGAATCCTTCCGCCACAAAATATAGTCCCTGTCAAACCCTTTCAAAATTTGAATTGACACAAAAAAATTTCAACTGGATAGGGTTCAGCAATAGATGTGTAATATATTTGCACCAATGAGATCAGTATTGAACCAGTGAATACTTAGTTGTAGCATCCCGCGCAGTTGTGGAGCCAACTTCCTTAAGCCATTAAAAAAGACACGCAGTGTTATCAAAACACATGCATAATTTTGGCACCAAAATTAGTGGACCGAATCCTTCTTCTGAGGCGAGTGTTTCATGCCGTCACTGCTATATTTGTACACAGGAACGTAACGGAGAAGGGTGGAGATATGTACATATAAGGAAGTTTTTTTTCCCAAGCGACAATGATTAAGCTAATTTTGTTTCGGTATCGATTTCTATATCTAATTTTAAAACAAACAGTTCCAGCTGATAATTTTATGTACTTTATAAAGAGATTAGATTCAGATGTGAACAATTTCGTTAGATTTATATAATGTATATCTTACATGTATTTACGTATATTTATCATAGCACACCAATACTTTTTTCTTCTGTTAGGATGGATTATAGTCAAGCATGAGGTGGTTTACAAAACATGATTTGAAATTGTTTCGCTTCATGTTCAATGGTTTCGTTTGGCTGAAAAATTAGTTTTTGTGATTTGTATGACGATAAATAGCAACACCAAGGCTGAATATTTTGGGCCCATTAATGACGAGAGATTGATCTTTTGTACGTAATAATGTTAGTAATTTTTTTTCAATTGAGCCTCCTTGATTATTTGAAACCAAGTCCCAAGCAGGGCCGAGATCAAAACGCTAGTATAATGCCTTTTCTATCGTATACCTAAAACACCAACCAAAATGAGTAGCGTACCCCGGGTAAATATGCAAATTGATTTAAATTTTGATGTACATAATACATGATGAAAATTCTAAGTATTCAATGAAAAACTCCTCACGATGACCTGTTTACTAGTGCAACAAAAGACAACAAAACAAGTATCAAAGGAGAATATCCCGAAATTTTGAACATATTTTATTGTATCAAAGTACCAAATGGATTGGTATGAAGTTCCTCCAGTCCGTTTTACACCGATAATAAAGATATAACCCACACATGAGTCAGTTATATAAATGATTTTGGAACATAAGTCCATAATTTTGACTTGGTCACGATATATCGTGGTTGAAGAAACGTTACCGTTTTCAATCATAAAACCTACCCTGTAATCGGCTTCTGATTGATATACCAAAGGTTAAGAACAAAATAAAATCATTAACTGAATGTAAAAATGCAACATGTCCCTGTATAAATAGATGTGTTAAAAAGGGGACTTCAAGATTATTGTATAAACCTTATAGTGCCCCCTAAAATTACTTACAATTTCCACATAGTTTCCTGTGGCGGATCCGGCGGTTTGGAAAAGAGGGTTCCAGAGAGATGATCTAGAAACTGCATCAGATCATATCCAATGAATTGATAAAAATAAATACGTGTATCATTCAGTGCTAGTTAATATGAGACTTGTCATATTTAACTTGTAGATGAAAAAATAATTACATGATAATGTTATAATTGCATATTGTTTTAAAAAAATACATACCGTAGATGTTCCAGAGGAAGGGGGATGGATCCAAACTCCGCCCCCCCCCCCCCCGCCCCCATGGAACCGTAAATGGCTTCAGGTCAAACTATATTTTTGTAAGATTTTTTTTACATGAGATAGCGAATGAAATATTGTTAATATATTTATTCTTCAAACCCCTGTTATATATTCTTAAAATAGTAATTAATCATAGTTATTAATCTAAGCATATACCATTCTTCTACAGTTTAAGAAGTGAATACTTACATGATATAGTTATATTTGTGCTTAAGTATATTTCCTTTATGTAGGCCTACAAGATTGTACTACGCATTTATATATATAAACTACAGTACATTCAAGCTAACAAAATTATTCCATATAAAATATACCATTCAATAGAGTGACGTAACTTGCTTTGCAAAACATATCAAAATATTTCATTTAAATAACACAATTATCAGAAGTGCAAGGAATGTAAAGGCGGGAAATTTTCTATTACGTCACTTGTTCTTCCATAGACGTCTATGGTTCTTCGCAAGGTCAACACTTTGGAGGGACAATGCTCAATGCTGGATAGAAAAAAAATCTTATCTCAATTCAATTCAATTCAATTTATTGAATCTCATCACCATTATACAATGGCATACAGAGAACGGAAACAAGAGTTGTTACATACACATTAGCAAATAATATATGCATGAAATAGAGTACTTATCAACTTAAAAAATCGTGTTATTATTAAATTGAAGTATGGGCATTCAAGTAGGGGAGTACATTTTATTTATTTTTTAATGAAAGTACAGAGTTTTCTCAAAAAACAGTATTTGTAGTTAGACTTGATTTGTTTAAAAGTAAAGATATTTTTAATTCTTATTTGTTTAGGTGATAAATATTTCAATCTTTGTTTGAGTACATAATGAAATTCATTTTCAATCTCTTGTAAAATTCAGGAGGCACAGATTCTCCAACGTCTACTTTCAATCGGTAGATGGTGATTGCATGAGTTATACTAGTCAGCAATATATATATATATATATATATATATATATATATATATATATATATATATATACATGTTGTGTATCAAAATATTTCATCTAATAACACAATTATCAGAACCAAAAATAAAAAACCGCAAGGAATGTAACTTAGGCGGGAAAATTTCTATTGCGTCATTTGTTCTTCGCAAGGTCAACGCTTTGGAGGGACAATGCTCAATGCTGGATAGAAACAATCTTATCAGAAACATTAAGGTAAAAATTGATTCTTCCTTAGTAAATTCAAGCGCTCTTCACAGATTTAGTGCATTCATGTATTGTCTAGTTTGATAATGATTGTTTTACATATATATTATCAATTATTAATAGGAAAGCTTATTCTTCATCGTTTAGGTAACTATATGTATACCATATCCTTACAAGAAATCACATCATTAAGAAAGAAAGAATTCAAAATTCGCATTCAGTTGTGTTGCCTTTTAAAAATAAATTCGAACTTATTTTCAGTTTACATTAAAATTTTGATTGATGAATTATTCAAAATTGAAAAATTAGGTTTAGTATAAGCTAGACTACCAACACCATTAGTAACGTTAAATTCAAATGAAAATGGTTACTTCTTTTTCGATGTGCATACAATATTTCTACAAATTTGATCATTTTTTAAATGGCCAAACAAGTAACCCGGGAGTCCGAACTTAGGAAACTCGATGAATTATGTAGCTCTGATTATTTTAATCCTGTTATCTTTTTAAATCGGTATCTTGTTCATGGTCGTGTTGCAAATTATAAGGATCTGTCGTATAAATGTAAGTAAATTTTTTTAATTTGAAATGTACCTACATCTCTATGTATGACCTAAATTGTCTCCTAAAGCCCTCCCTCCTGTGGTTTCTCTGCAGTAACACATCGTTACTGGTTATAATACGTAAGATAAATAGATATCTTCAGGATATGGAACCAATATACATGTATAATATATATATATATATATATTTCTACAAAATATAATTCATTATATATACGCCAAACAGATATGGAACCAATATATATATATATATATATATATATATATATATATATATATATATAGCATCTGCTATATTCACGATTGTGTTTATACGATTGAAACCATCACACAACTTCCTTCTTTTGTGTTTGAAACTAAAAAGAGATGTTAATTATTTGTTTCCAATAGATTAGATTCGCCGTGCGCTGCGCTCTCTGACTCATAATATTGTGTATAAACCGTTCGATATTCTCTAGTAGGTTAGTAATCGAGACCAACAAACTCTCTGAACTTCATGCTTGAGTAAACATTGTTGATGAGTTGTAAATATATGTCACTCGTAACAAACCAACAACATCAAATTGCAGGTGCGTGGCAGGATAAGAATAGAAACTCCACAAAGAGACTGAGCCCAGTCGTCATGTGAAATATACACAATGATTCATGCATTTGCTTCCGTCTGTAACCATGGTGATTTTACATATAATACCCCAGTGATGTCCGAACCATCACTAATACCCTTTTATCATGAAAATAAACGAGAAATTTATCAGGTGTCTGGGGAGAAAATGAAAGAAATTTAAACAAGCGCTTCGCTGTGTGTATGTACTGTAGTATATCTTGTTTTGACGTCCAAGCAACAACAGAGAAGAGGCTTTATTTATAGATAATTGACCTCGACGTGGAGAAATAAGTTTACACGTTTAATGCGCATGCAAATGAATATGCTAATAACCCACGTTTATATACGTCAGTGTGTTTTGTTCTTCACGCCTGATTTCTATCGAGAGTAGACAGACTTGACGAAGATATAAATGCCCCCTAGAAAGATGTCCCCAAAGTCGTCGTGAACTCACTTTCTACCTGTCTACATAGGACAGTAACACCTATGGTGTTAGTGGACCATACGAGCGTCCTAATAACAGAACCTGACCTAAATATAACCTTGTTTATATATTATGAAAGATCTGGAAATCCCCTTTGAGGGCAACCTATTTTGGTTGCTGGTGCAATATTTTGGCCTTGAATTTAAAGTGTATATTGTCTCCAAGGTTCCATGTCTAATTGATAGCTATTGAACTGTATTGGAAGGTGTATTTCAAGTAACTTTTGATAAGGTTGTGGGATATTTTTAAAAGTTGGGGTTTATTGTACAACTTAATCATCCAATCGCAAGAAAGTAATCCCGCCCCTTTCTCGTGTCATCATGCAGATCATTCGCAAGCCAGTACTTGAAAAAAAAAAAAAAAAATACACACAGCTGATGTGTAGTAAAAATGTTGAGTAGCTGCGCACTCAGATCATTGTTTACATCAAAGTGCACGAGCCAGTGGGGCAGGCCTACAAACTACTGAAGCGCCCAAAAAGTACTTCCATGACAAGGTAAAGTTTAATTATCCCAATAATAGTTTAAAAGACCTCTTTCAAGAAACCCTCTCTTGTGTGTATTATATGTACATGCACGTGGTTTGTCTGTGTCGAAATGTCAGAGACTTATCTGCACGTAATAAAAACTGCGCAATAAATGATGTGGCGCGTAATGCAAATCAGAAAGTGGTGATAAAATTAAATATTAGAACAGGTACTTCCCCAAACACTGTCACGTGTTCTTCTCGTAATATGTTCTAGATAATATGTGTTTTTGTGTCATTTGGACGTTACGAGTTGTCTGACACTCTGACCCATCTAAAAGGGACACAAAATGAAACATCTTAGTGCACTTTAATAGATTGTTGGACCTTCATTTCTAACTTGGATGGTAGGTATCTGTAACATCTGTATTGCTTGATATTTTCTTCTTTTTTATCCGTGTATCATAAGCACGTGTTTGAACTGAAGTGCGTTACTGCAGTACAGTGGGAAGAAATGATCGGGAGCTTCAAATTCCTGCAGGTTTTGGAAAGTACAAAATGTTGCTCAGCTTGAAGAAAGTGTTTTGTTATGCCACTTTAACATTGTTTCAAATGTCATCCGAGCAAGGTTGTTAGTAAAATTTAATGAAATTTTCATCTGATATGAAATACATGTGTCTTACTGAATGCATAACATTGTATTTAAAAAATTCAATATCAATATTAGTGTTGATTTTTTTTTTCTCGGTAGAAAACATTCTTCTTGATGAACGTTTTTACGAATAAAAATTGTATTATTCAATGTAAAAAGATCATGGTATATTTTGAAATTCCCATTTTACATAGAATACACCCTATTAGATATTCTTATATTATAATTTATTAATATGTTGATAATAAAAATTTCATTGTTTTCATGGCAGGTACTCTGGTTTCTTCTTTAACTTTGTGTAATTTTAAAAGATTTTAATTGAACACTGAATGTTTGTTTTTTTCTTCGTCCAAAACTGTATTGAGAAACTTAACGTCTTGTAAAAAAAAAATCTTTCTTCGAATAATCTGTGCACGAAATTAATCTTATTCAGGAAAAAAATATTCTCCGTTGAAAATTACCTGTGCGTTTAAAATACGGTTTACCTATATATCCTATCTATATACACGATAGTTTCTGTTTCGGAAGTGGGACATGAGTAGTAGTAGTAGTAGTAGTAGTCGTTACATGTAGTAGTAGTAGTAAATGAACGAGTAATAATAATAAAGGGACCGTGGTGTTAATGACCCTTCTATTACTAGTTAATTTCAATTTCGCTTGCAGTCTCATCTATTAAACCTCCTAACATGAAAGTACCGAATTAAAATGGTCATTTAACTTTATATAACCGCAGTTTATAAAACGAACGTTACCTATTTTTCTTAAATGAAAAAAAAAATGAAAATTTAGTGGAATTATTAAAGATAATAAAGAAAATAGAGGAACAATTAAAAACGTGCTAAATTAAGAGATGATCTGTACATTTAATGTGTATTAGCGTCAATGACAGGTTCTTTGCAACGTTATGCAGAACACTTGGCGCTGGCCTGAAGGGCAGTGACAGGCAGTCGGTAATCTCTACGAGCTTGTGCAATATCTGTATCTGTCATGAGCGTGGAAGAAGGATGACACCGCGCTGTAGCCGTGTGAAATTTGACAGCTTTATGGTTCTTACATCAAAGTTATCCATAATTTTTGTAGAGTTTTAGCCCGCGAAAACTTCATTATAAGATAAAGTCCCCATGACGTTATAGTGGTGCAACAGGTGAAATTTTACCTGTAGCCGTTTAAAACTTTTATTTGTTGTTCTAACAGAAAAATAGATGTTAAGTTTTAGACACTATGGAAATGGGAAACTGTATATAGATTAATTTTTCCTTTGTCATTTACTCCACGCGCGCTGCTTTGTCGTCTTCCGTGTTTTGTCTTATCTTCTCAATCAGACAACACGTCAATTTCTGGACTCGCATGTCTGACTGTCAATTGTGAAAATTATTATTTTGTCTCTTTAAATCTCTGATGATAAGTTTAAATACACAGTGGGAAGACACGGCCTAGTTTTTCTTGGCTGCACTTTGCTTTATGGGGTGCGTGACTTTTCTTACTACATAGATACAACTTAGTGATATAGGTCGAAAAGGCTTTTGAAAGCTCCAACAAAGGGCCGCTTTGCTTATAGACTAGACGTAGTGTACCACCTAATACACCAGCTGACTCATTTGCGGTCAAGAGAGATTGCTTATTAAATATTGTAATAAGATAATGCTTCCAGATCAATGAGCTAAACAAGAAGGAGATCTTTGAACAAATTAACAATAATAACGTCTAAATTGGTTTTCATTCATTGTGAGGCTTACCACCAAACCTTTTGAAAGTTTATGAAAAGGCTTAAAAGGTATTATGAATTGGATTACAATTAGGAGACTTTGTCTAATTTGCAACTTAAAACGGGAATAAAGTAAACTTACCTGAGAAGAACAAAATCACATTATAACAAAGTCCTTTTTTATCCTGATCTGAGTTTTTGGAAGAGGTTCCAAACGTCAACTTTGGAGATGTTTTTTTTTTATGCTTTGGTAGACGTCCAAAAGTTACAGCAGGTGACTCATTCTTTAGTCCAATGTACCACTGTTTGCGGTGGTTTAGAACTTTAAAAGAATAAAAGGAATAGAGAGGATGAACAAAGACACATTACCACGTGCAAAAAGTAATAATCATTTAGAATTTTGTGTTGAGAAAGGAAACTATCAGCTATTATTTACTGTTAGTGCAGGTTATTATGCAGGTGTTCACTAAAAAGTGAGATGACTTCAATTTAAAATTACTTAAATTTATATCCAATACTCCTCTTTAAAAACATTTAGAGGACTTTGGGAGTGTACATTCAAAATAAGATAACTTGTGAGGATACATAACATTTGAAAGTAATTTGACATTAGTGTTTGTGACCAACGTGCACCTCTTGGGTGGCCAAAAGCCAAGGGTAAGTAATGGTCATTTCTATTGTTAATTGTTTTCTTTTTATTAAAATCTGATTAAAAGATCGTGCTAATGACATAATCTTGGCCTACACTGTTTGCTGATCTTAGCGTTAACTCTGATTAGTCCTCCTAAACTTTAAAACGGCTCCCCTAGCCACAGTCAGCTGCAAGCAGCCGCCTGCACACCATGTTTCATAACACGATCATGTCTATCAGGGATTTCTACCCTCACCCTCCATATACTTATACCCCTGCAAATTATTACCCAGTTGACATCTATAGATGCGGATTCCCCAAAAGCAACTGCAATAATTTCTATCCATTTCCAGGAAACTTCCCGATGATGAACTCCCGATCCTCGCCTCGCGAACGACTGACCTCCTCTGGAAGCGTCCTCAGCGATGACAGTGAAATGTTTGATGGAATCGATGATGCCGCCTTCGATGTCAGTGATCCACGTCTTCTAAAAGCCGTGGACAAAGCTGGAAAAGAAAAAAACATGTTACCCCTGATTAAAGAGGAACTGCGGCTTTCCATTCTCTCCCGAAGGAACAAAGAAGGAAAAGGGGAAGTCATTGTGGAGGAAAGAAAACCACAAGTCAAAAGGGCAAGTGGATTACATGTATAGCGATTTATTTCATCGAATAAATAAATTAACATAGATAACAAACCAACGATATTCAAGTTCTTTGTTTCTTTTTGCCATCTGGCATATCGGATATAGAAATATACTAGTATAGCGCATATGTAAGAGAACATAATATATGAAATAGATAATTATAATATACATGTAGTATTTAAATAGTTAATTCTAACAGAGGCAAATTATATATATTTCCTAATTTGCAAAGCTCTTTCACATTTTCAACCTTTATCAATATCCACACACTAATTTTTTTAATTTAACGCTGAATTTTTAAATCATTATATATGTACAATGAACTTTTAAGTGTAAAATGAAAAAAAAAATTCAATATTATGTATAAAGTTTAATAAACCAGTTCTGTTTTTTTTTTTTTTCGTTCGCATGTCTTTCATTTTCAATACATATATTTTGAGACGACAGCCTATCATAAGCAATATTTTTTCTCTTTACAAAAATAATCAATAAGTTTGTATATATAAAATTGTATATTAAAGGTATCGACTAAATAGCAACACAACAGACTGGTATTGATTGATTGATTGTATCTTGTTTAACGTCCCTCTCGAGAGTTTTTCACTCATATGGAGTTGTTGCAAATGCTTGAAAACATGTTCTAAATACACATATCTAAAAACCTTTGATAAACTAAAGTATACCTATTATTGATAAAATCTATTCAGTAAATGTTAAAATATGTGTATTTCATTATTAAATGTAATTAAAGACAATGTCTCTGCCTTTTAGACTCTAACCCCTCAAGAGAAGGAGAGGAAACTTCGTCGTCAGGAGCAAAATCGACGAGCAGCAAAAAAATGCAGAAAGAAAAAAAAAGATTGTGAAGTCAATGTGATGCAGGTACTTATTTACGAATTGATCTTGTTTGAGATAATTTATAGTTGTTATTGGAATTAATTACAAATATAACGAAAATCTAAGAATGGTTGGTTGATCATGAATTTTACTGTCTTAGGCCTACTACTCAGAAAAGGACAAGAATGACAATCTTTCCACACAAGTGGAAGAATTAAAAAAAGAAAAAGAAATGTTGGAAGAAGTTCTGCGGAGGCATGTATCGCAATGCACCATGAATCAGAGTAACATTGCGCCCATCCAAGACAATACACATTTACTGCAATTCGGTATGTGCTTGTCGCCTTTCGAAGCCGGTATACCATCAACTCCAAACCCAGACACACCTAACCCAACGACTCCACATACGCCCGGTCAAACCTTCAGTTTTTCCCCGGTTCCATTCAACACCTCTATGCCGGAAGATTTGTACTCAACGACAGAAGACGACGTGTGTCCACACACCGATTTGACTTGGGTAAACACCGAGGAAATTCAAACGGCTGGTCTTCCTGGTGATTACGACTCGAATCTCGATGGTTGCTTTGGCAGCGAATTTGAAAACATCGATATTGCACCTTTTACCAGCACCGAAAACACACAATATCCAGTTGCTAGTCAACCTGAAATGCAGTTTGCTTCTCAGTCAGAATTTTCTGAAGATGATAACCGTCAACTATCCGGCCTCCCAATTCCGGACAACACTCCGGGAAACAATGTTACAACTTCCGGTGAAAACATGACAACACTGAGTGGACTTGAAGCAGTTTTAAGCCTGCTCGCCGGTGAAACTGACGCATACGCCATTCACGGAAATATGAATGGAAATATCAATGAAATTTCTCAGCACGGTCAGAACCTTTCCTGCACAGATCTGCATGATATATGATAACATTATTTTAGCATTGATCAGTATGCATTACATATATAAATACACGAGAAGGTTGATTACCCATCATTCATAGCGAGATGTGTTCAAAGAACGAGTGGAGATTCATTATTGCGCCAGTATATCTGAAGTCAGGGGAAAAAAACATTTTGTGTACAAAACATTGAAAAAATCAGACAGAATTTATTCAGGAAAAGGACAGCCTGCGTTCTGTCTTTTCTTTCCAAGACTTACCTTTTTTTAACATTTAGCCCTTATGGTGATAACTTAGTGCTAGCTCAGTATACTAACACTTGTGTAAATACGATGGTATGAATTGTATTAAACAATGACATGTTTCTGGTCAGACGTTTTCACAGAAGATCTCGAATGCTTGTAAATAGTTTTTTGTTTTGTTATTTGATTTTCTTTAAATTTTATTATACACGATTTGTACATGACAGTGTATTGTATACATTTGAATGATTTTCAATGTGTCAATAGACGGGTAGTTTGGTGCAAAATAATAAATATATGTTTCATGTTTGAACTTTCATGATATTCATTTAAATCGTATAATGTACTCATTATATCATAATTAACATTAAATGTTAAAAACTGATCTGTTGTTATTTTTCTGTAAGCTACTCTAGCATCCGATCAGGTGAAGGGGAATAACTTCAAATTGTAGACGATTCAACAATGCTGAAAATTTCTGATCTCTTCGCTTTAAAAACACAAGCTTTCTTTCTTTTCTTTTTCTCTTTTTTATAAAGAAAGAATTATTTATCTTAAATTTAGAAATTGAAAAGTTTTTTGTCGTACATCCATTTATCGATAAATTGCTACCTGTTACCAATATTTGTAGTCCATATATATTGTGAAAATTTACTTTCACAAATGTATAAAAATAAACTGAAACTACTTCATAGCTTTTGTATAAAATTAAACTGAAACTACTGTATAGCTTTTGAATTACTAGTCATACCCCCCCCCCCCCCCCAAGGATTTAGTCGATTCGAAAACGAAGGTATTTTAGTGGTGACGATTACCAATTAATCAACAATGAAAATTACTTTACGTAAAGCTCTTTTGACGTCTTTACGCGAGTGAAACATTCTTACATGGGATGTTAACCAACATGCAAAGAATAAAAAAAAAATTCTTATCAAGAAGAGAAGGGAGTCCTTGGTTTTAGAAGAGAAATTGATGTTTTATCGGGTATCTTTGCAGAATTTCATGGTAATGTTCGGAAATATCGTCACCGTAAGTATAATTTTTTTTTAAAGTGGGAAGTTTTTAAAAATGTCTCATTTTTGCAGATTGGTACCCATTCTATTCTCTGTTTTTATAGGTGCCGACTAAAGACTGATCGCTGAAGACAGACATAATCGGTAATCATAAACATTAGAGCAAATGATGATTAAAGACTACTTATTCATTAATAGTGCAGTAATTCTTAATTTTTTGCTTTTGGTAAAGAAAATTTAGTTGTAATAATATGTACATAAATTGGAGAATTGATTAACAAAATAATTACCTTCATCTACTACAGGTCCTTTTTGTAAAGTGATTAGTTGTAATAATATGTACATAAATTGGAGAATTGATTAACACAATATTTACCTTCATTTACTACAAGTCCTTTTTGTAAAGTGATTTTTCTCAGTATTTTGATATTTATTTTTACAGGACTGTCTATAGAAGATTGTTCCTTAGAAACGGATATTTTTTTTAAAAAAAGTTTCCTTAGAAACAGGTAGTCCGTTTCAGTATTTTTAACCAATCAATAGTTAACGATTTTATCATGTTTACTTCCAGAGGGAAGTATTAATGACGTACTTTGAATGCTGTTTCGTATGCACACATATACACAACATAATACCTTGTGTAAGTAGGATCAAATAGAATGATAATTATTGTATGCATTCAATTTACAGCTTATGTCATTCTAGGATTATAAGAATCAAAGAAAAGTAGATTTCCGACCTGAAATATATAAGAACAGTAAACAAAAATATCGTCATCTAGATAAAATACAACTCCATAATATAATATCGTGATTCGTAAACAGTAAATATATTCCTAACATGAATAAATTCTTAGCTGATGCATAGAAAAGTTGTTTTTTTTAAAAAGAGAGAGAACTAAACAATAAAAAACAAAACAAAATAACAACAACAACAACACACACACACACACACACACACACACACACACATACACACACACAAAACAAAAATGATACTTTGAAAAGTCTCACATTATTTCTTTCTTCTAAGAGAGATACCAGTAATATGGATAGAAAAAATGTATTTCATACAAATTTATCGGCATAGAATATCCAGTCACAATTGGTTGATTGTTGACTTCCATGATAACGATTGATGAATGGGAAGGTGTCTTTAGTTTTGTGATGCTTTGTAAAAACTTGCAAGACAAAATTAAGAAATCTATTTATCTTCTTTTGCTGTCTCAATAAAACCATATATAAACTTTCTTCATTGGTTTCACTACTATAGATTCCTTCATTGGTTTCACTACTATAGATTCCATGTTGACAGTCTATAAGCCGTGGGAGTTTTCTACATAAAGTTTCAAAGAAGCATTCACAGCATACACTAGATCACTTTCCCCTTCTTTCTCATTTCCCTGCTTGTCTGGTTGATAACAAAACATTTCATGTACAGCACAAAATAACACTTTGATTCAATATGGATTTTTCGAACATGTTTTATAATGGAATACACATAGATGTATTTTTAGATGCTTAAGTATAAGCAAAATTGAGTGCACACTAAATATATGTAATTATGGTAGATAATGACTTTTGTTTAAAGTTAATGTTCATTGTGTATGTTCTATTTTGTTTTATGTTGGATTTGTAAAATATGGTAAATAATATTTTTTGTATAACGCGTTGAATTTGCTTCTTTCACGTTTGATGATCAAAATGAAAGCGCTTACGTTTTACTAGTGTTGTCAATTTTTAAAAACTTATTTTTCTATTTATTACCGGGCACTGTGATATAATTGAAGTTGGATTTTATATATATATATATATATATATATATATATATATATATATCTCCAAGAAGTTGAAATGGTACATTTGTTTGCGAGGTTAGCAGTCACACATTTTAAGTGAAAATTGTTTCAGAAGGCATTGCAAAGTACAACAAAACCTCAAATAATGCTTATGCTAACAATGAATAATCAAATCTTTTTAAAAAATCCCGCGTGCTTTCATTTTTAAAAAAATATTTTTTCCAGTGATTTTTGTCATGCATGATCGTGTGCCAGGGACACATTTCTCGTCTTCGGAACTTGGTGACTCTTAGCAATACCAGTCATCGCTTCGGTTACATTTGCCAACTGTTGCTCAATTTCGTAAGTGTAACTGAAATTTAAATAATTTTATCTAAGCATACAGTGTACACGTATATCTATAGTGTGTAAAAGTAAACGTAGCTTCATTCTTTTATCGTGCTATGTATTTATTTAAAAACTTGTATATTTTTCAATGAGAATCTGATGGATACCTAAACTTGTATTCAACATCTTGTTATTTCAAATAAACATGACAAAATTTTCAAACACAAGAACGAGAATCCCAAATGTGAATATCAATTCCTTTTCAAATATAGATAACAAGATTTTGAATATATATCACGCAATATCAAATACATTTTTACAGTACATATGTAAATGTAAAACTTATATATATATCTGTGTGTATTTGTGTGTGTTATGTATGTATGTGTGTGTGTGCGTGCGTGCGTGTGTGTGTTAAACTTTCGGAAGACCCGTCCTTTCTTCGGAACAAACGAAAAAGTTTTACATCAGATAGCTAGAGACAATATATACGCTAAATATACAATCAAATTTACTCTACAAATCAAATGTTTTTGGTTCGCTGTTCAATATGTATTGTATATTATTTACCAACATACGTTATTTGTTGTTCAATATAGTTCAAAATGATGACTAGAAGTTACTTACTTTAAAAAGGTCCAAAATTCAGAGAGCCCTGATCTTTCAATTGGCAATAGAACTTTATCTTTATTACGAATTCTGTCAAAGATTATGCCACATGATGCGCTAAATATGAAAAAGAACTTCACATTTTGTACGAATGGATGAAAAAGATAAGAGGAATATTAAAATATCATATCAGACATTTAGTAATTCAGATGTAATGAAAGAATTACATGAGGAGTATGTACTGATTCCAGCTAACAAAAGTAACGATATTGTCTTTGTTTGTAAGGTTCGAACTTAGTTTTAATTTCATAATTGTAAATCAAACTTATACTCCAAGTTCTCTTTCAAAAAAACGAAATTCTTCAAAATCACGTTTCAGTTTCAGTATCCTAGTCAATGGGCAATCTGATTAAAATAAGATCTTTCGTAATCGCTCCAATACTCCAGCGTAGAGTATTTGAACGATTAGTAAATATCTTATCTTAATTAGATTTAATCAATGGGGACGAATTAATACGAGTTACTGTACTTATACTGGATCCCTAAACTACACACAAATCCTTACAAACAGAGATACCTTGCAAGATTAAGTAAATGTTCTTCCACACACCTATCTTAACTCCTCATAAAATATTAACTGCTATGAAGGAGACTTCAGACGTATTGTGTCACAACATATGTGAGAAGTGGTGTAAATCAAATGTGGATTCTCAAAACTTCAAATGAACCTTCAGTAGATTTGAAATCACAAAACTTTTTAAAAATTCAACAGCATCAAAACGTACGACTTTTCAATCTTCAAACCACTACTCCTCGCAATAATTTAACGACTATGCTTTTTGATATCACGGACAGCTGTTCTTCAATAAAAATGGAACTGGGAAATATATTCTGTGATTAGCCATCTCAAAACGTATTTTCAACAGTCTGTTGGAATTCCCATGGGCACGAATTGTGTTCCTTTGTTAGCTGACCTGTTTTTGTATTCTTATGAAGCAGATATACATGAGAAAAAAATCCCTTGTTGTAGCCTTCCACTCGGACATTTAGATATATCGATTACGTTTTATCTATTAACAATAATCATTTTCATTCATATGTCGAATCGATATATCCATGTGACTCGAGGTAAAAGACACCACAGAGTCCTCCAGATCTGCTTTGTACTTAGATATCTTATTGAAAATGTGTCTTAACGGCATACTAACAACCCAACTTTATGACAATCGGGATGATTTCAGATTCTCCATCACCAACCTTCTATATTTTTGTAGCAATATTACATTATCACCTGCATATGGTGTTTATATCTCAACTGGTTCGATACTCAAGAGCTTGTTCTGCATATGATCAGTTTTTAAATCGAAGCAGACTATTGGCAAACAAGTTGATGCTACAGGGGTTTCAGCAGTCTCGTTTAAAGTCAGCATTTCCCAAATTATATTGTCGTTATAACGATCTAGTTTGGCAATACAACCTATCATTGGGTCAAATGCTGTATGACGTGTTTCATACCGTTTGTTAGGCTATTCTTGACACACTGAGTTTGAATACGGATGGTTCCGTTTGCCTTATCAAGATTTGGGTCTCACCACGGGTGTGACCAGAGGAGAGGGGATGATTACTTCTCCTAGATACACGATTCCATCTCCGGTATGTCCAGGGGTCCGTGTTTGCCCAACTCATTTGAGTTTTTCAATGACAATATCTACGTAATCTTTGGTGATCATGTCATTCAGCAGTCTATGGGAATTCCCATGTGCACAAATTGTGCTCCTTCATTAGCTGACCTGTTTTGAATTCTTACGAGGCAGACTTCATTCAAACGCTTCTACAAATTTAGATATATGTATATACATCGACAACGTATGCAACATATAAAAAAGATGAAGATAACGAACTGTAATCAATCTCATAACTTCTCAAACATGAACCCATGAACATACCAGAGGTGGGAATAGATGCCGAGGAGGAGTAACAATCATATACTAACAATACTAACTTTTATTCGTATCCCGATTCCGTATATCCCAGTGAACTGGAAGTAAAACGCACCACAGAGTCTTTCGTATCTGCTTCATATTTGGATATTTTATTGAAATCCCGCATTAGATACATCAAAACAAAAGTACGTACCATATATCCTTCAGTGTAAAGTAAACCAAAAGTGATAAAAGAATTAGGTGGGTTACATGAGGATTATGTTTTGGTTCCAGCTGAAAAGCTTGTAACAACATTGTATTTGTTTGTAAGGCTCATTATTACAACCGTATTTTAAACGAACTTGGCATTAATTCCACTTTCGGTAATCGTACTTATACTTCAACTGCCCTATTCTTCAAAATCATGCTTCAGTTTTAGACACATTTAATATCCCAGGATGAATATGAGTTACCTTACCTATACTGGATTCCTTAACTTCATAAAAACCCTTACAAACACAATCTGATTAAAATCAGGTCCTCTATCCGCTCCTCTTTTTTTATGTCGCTACCTCGTGTGCTTTTAATCAGAATCTTATAAAGATACATTGCTGGGTCCAGTAAGTGTTCTACCAAGCCTCTATCTTTGCTCCTCACGAAAATATTAACAACTGTGAAGGAGAAACTTCAAACGTATAGTGCCACTACATATGCCAGAAGTGGTGTAAATAAAATATGGATTCTAAAAAATTCTAAAGAACCTTTAGTAAATTTGAAATCGCAAAAGTTTTCTCAAATCATAAACATCAAAACGTATGACTTTTCAACACTTTACACGATAAATTAAAGACGATTTTTTGACATCACAGACAGTTGCATTTTTAACAAAAATGGAAAACGAAAATATTCATGACCGGTCGACAGGAGATGATTACTCCTCCTTGGCACCTGATCCCGCTTCTGGTATATCCAGGGGTCCATGTTTACCCCATTCTCTATTTTGTATTGCTTATAGGAGTTATGAGATTGATCACTGTTCGTTATCGTCACCTTTCATCTAGTGATCAGTCATCCAAAAATTACTTTGTTAAACACCACTCTGATTCTACGCACAAGTACTCTGAAGTTGAAATAAAAGATATGCTAGAGTTCCTCATTGACAATATCTTCGTGGTCTTTGGTGATCAGGTCTTCCAACAGTCTGTTGGAATTACCATGGACACGAATTGTGCTCTTCATTAGCTGACTTGTTTTTATATTCCTAAGAAGCAGAATTTATTCAAAGAAAAAATCTCGTGCTGTGGCCTTCTATTTGACATTTCGAATTTCCAAAATCACTGAAGAGACATTTGTCGAAATGCGCATCTGGTGCATTTAAATTGGTATCGTATAAGTTTTACATTACGACTCCTGGGCCGAGGCCTCTGCTGGTGGACTGTTAGTCCCCGAGGGTCTCTACAGACCAGTAGCTAAATACGTCGTTACTAGCTTGAAAATACAGATGTTTATTTAATTGCTGGGATAAAATTTAGAAATTTATTTCAATATTAAGGATTATCTCCCTCATGCATAGCTCTTATCCTTGGATGAATTGGCTCCAGTTTATTTATTTATTTATTTTTATTTTTTTTTGGCACTCTAGTTTTCCTTTTAGCGCTTACAAGTTTTATTGTGATTTCGAATTTCCAAAATTTCGGCTTGAGCATCACTGAAGAGACATTATTTGTCGAAATGCGCATCTGGTGCATCAAAATTGGTACCGTATAAGTTTTACATTAGATATATCGACGTTTTATCAGTTAACAATGCAAATTTTCATTAATTCATATGTCGATTAGATATATTCCTGTGAACTCGAAATAAAAGACACCACAGAGTTGTCCACTTCTGCTTCATACTTTTTATTTTATTGAAAGTAGATATTAACGGCAAACTAACAACTCTACTTTATGATAAACGGGATGATTTCAGCTTTTCAATCGTCAACTACCCATATCTATGTAGTAATATTCCATTATCACCTGCATACGGTGTTTATATCTCTCAACTGATTCAATACGCAAGAGTTGTGTATGACCAGTTTTTAAATCGAGGCAGGCTACTGACAAACAAGTTGATGGTGCAGTGGTTTCTAGTTCGTCAATGCAACCTATCATTGGGTCGAATGCTGTCTGACGTGTTTCATACCGATTGTTAAGCCGTTATTGGCACACTGATTTTAAGTACATATAACTCCGTTTGCCTGATCGGTATATAGAGCTCACGGTGGGTGTGACCGGTAGACAGGGGATGCTTACTCCTCCTAAGCACCTGATCCCACCTCTGGTGTGTGCAGAGGTCCGTGTTTGCCCAACTATCTATTTTGTATTGCTTATAGGAATTATGAGATTGATCACTGTTCGTTATCTTCACCTTTCAACAGTCTCGTTTAAAGTCAGTATTTCGCAAATTATATGGTCGTTATAACAATCTAGTTTACCGATACAGCCTATCATTGGGTCAAATGTTGTCTGACTTGTTCCATACCAATTGTTAGACCGTTCTTGACACACTAATTTTGACTACAGATAACTCAGGGCTTAAGGCGGCTGTGATCGGTCGACGGGGGATGTTTATCCCTCCTAGGCACCTGATCCCACCTCTGGTATATCTTAGGGTCTGTCTTTGCCAAACTCTCTATTTTGTATTGCTTATAGGAGTTATGACATTGATCACAATTCGTTATCTTCACCTGTCATTGAACACAAGCGTTAACTAACAACTGAACTTTATTACAAACGGGATGACTTCAGCTACTCCATCATCAATTGCTCGTATTTACCGAATATACCCGCCTATAAGTCGGATTTAGGGAGCTAAAATTGGTCCAAAACTCTATATCCAACTTATAGGCGAGTCTTAAGAAGATTAGCATTTTTCTGGACAGCGTAATGAATAGTATTTTTGAACAACTTTGTACTACGACGATTATCATGATTAACGTTGACTTGACATATTATATTATTCATGTATTCTAGGATTATATGCATAAAGTACAAGTATTTAAATATTATAATGATTTTATTCATCTGAAGTGTATATTATTGAAATTGATTTGTTGATAAAATGAATGAATATCAGTGCATTTCACAAAATATCAATTGAAACAGAGGTGAAAATGTTAGAGATTGGTTTGAAATTGTCAACCGATTCTTGAAAAAGTTATACCGACTTATAAGCGGGAAATGGCAAATCCCTCCAAAATAGGCTACGAAATATACAACCGACTTGTAGGCGAACCGACCTATATACGGTATATAGTAATATTCACTATCACCTGGATATAGTGGTTATGTATTTCAAATAATTCGATGAGCAAGAGCACGTTCTCTGTGTAACCAATTTTTTTTTAGATCAAGGCAGGCTACTGACAAATACTTTGATGCTGCAGGGTTTTCAACAGTTTCATTTTAAGTCAGTATCTTGTAAATTCCATGGTCTTTATAAAGATGAAAATGTGAAGATAATGAACAGTTATCAACCTCATAATTCCTATGAGGAATGCAAAATTAAGAGTTGGGCAAACACGGACCCCTGGACATACCAGAGGTGAGATCAGGTGCCTAGGAGAGGTAAGCATCCCCTGTCGACCACTCATACCCGCAATAAGTTCTATGTATATCTTTATCAGGTAAACGGAATATATCCGTACTCAAAATCAGTGTGTGAAGAACGGCCCAACAATTGGTATGAAATATGTCAATCAGTATTTTACCCAATGACAGGTTATATTGGTAAATTAGATCTTCATAGCGACCACCGAATTTGCGAAATGCTGACTTTAAACGAGACTGTTGAAACTCCTGTAACATAAACTTATTTATCAATATACCGAGTATTGTTGATAAATAATTGTCTATAAATCTAAAAATCGAATTGAAAATTACAGCACAAAATTTTTGTGTTATGTAGAAACTTTTGAATAAATTCTGCATCATAAGATTGCAAAAATATGTCAGTTAATATTGGAACACAATTTGTACCCATTGGTATTCCAACTGATTGTTGGAAGACCTGATCACCAAAGACTATGCAGATATTGTCATTGAGGAACTTCACCATCTTTTTAATATCAATTTCGGAACACAAAATATTTTTTGGATCATCGAGCACAAGAGATATTTCCGTGTTCCATTGTTATTGAAGAAACAGCTGTATGTGATTGTCAATAAGCCTAGTCTTTAATTCATTGCGAGAAATGGTGGTTTGAAGATAGAAAAATCGTACATCTTGATTGCGTTGATTTTGGAGTTTTGTGACTTTAAATTTAATGAACGTTCTTTGAATTTTTTGAGAATCTACATTTGATTGATATCGCTTCTCGCATATATTGTGGCACAATACGTTTGAAGTGTCTCCTTTACAGCAGTGAAGAGAGCGAGGAGTAAAGATGTAGGTGCGTGTTAGAACATTTACTAGATCCTGTATTGTAAATATCCCTGTGAGGGTTTTGTGTAATTTGGAATCCAGTATAAAACGGTAATTCATATTCATTTGTTCCATTGACTGGGATATAAAAAAATGTTTAAAACTGAAACATGTTTTTTAAGAATTTCATTTTTGGAAAGAGAATTTAGAATATAAGTTGGATTACCAAATGCAGAATTAAAGCCAATTTCGTTTAAAACAGAGTTGTAATAATAAGCCTTATAAATAAATTAAGACAATGTGTTACAAGCTTTGTCAGCTAGAACCAACACATATTCCTCATGTAAAATATCTAATTCTTTCTTCACTTTTTTGTTTACTAAACACAGAAAGATTTATGGTATGCACTTTTGTTTAATGTGTTTAATGAAAGGCGAAGATAACGAACAGCAACCAATCTTATAACTCCCATAAGCAATATAAAACAGAGAGTTGGGCAAACACGGACCCCTGGATATCAGATTTCAATACTCCTCTTATAAGTTTTATTATTCTGACAAGGTGTCGAGTTCTTCATATTTATCTCATCGTCTGGCATTATCTTCGATAGAATTCATAACTGAGATAAAGTTCTGTCGTCAATTTAAAACTCGAAGCTCGCTGATTTTCTGGCCTTTTGAAATAAGTGACTTCGGGTCGCCATTTTCAACCATATATTGCGTCGCAGCAGTTTAAGATGGAGAAGTCATACATGACTGTCTTACATCGGAAAACCATGTCTTACACTGGTAGTTAGTAATTACTTTTGTGGAATGAGGAAATTCCAGCTACGGAACAAGATTCGCTGTATCACAAGATTAGGTTCATAGGTTGTTTTACGTCCCGTCAAGAATTGTTCACCCATATTGAGACGTCACCAGTTGTAGGTAAAGAACACTCGTAAATCTAGACTTACATAGGGACGTAACGTGCCAACGTCTGTCACGACACGGGATCTCCGTTTTTAAGGTCATATACGAAAGGTCTGTAATTCTCGCTTCTAAATGCCGTGCGTTTGCCAAAGGAGCAATCGCTTTCTTATATTTACGTCCTATGTTTGACCATGGTACGAGCAGGTCTCAAACTCACGACCTCCCGGTTACGAAGCGAAAGCTCTACCACTGAGCTATCACGACCAGTCCATAAGACTAGGATGAAATTGATATAGTAATTTAAGTTCGTAATATGAGATTAAGGAGATAAGAAATTACGAGATCTTCGCCCTTTTTGCTGAGGGACTTCTGGGACTGTGACCAAAAATTGTTTAGACGAATTCACAGCTTCAGCTCGGACTTTTCCCCGCACTTTAGTCAATAGCTAGAGCTCGCTGCGCTCGCTATAATTAACGGAGCAAGAAAAAGATAATTGTACAGCATATCTTGCAAACTTTGTTTCTGGTTGCTAATTAGTTCTTTATATGTATTTTTCAGAGCAGGGGAGAACAATGCTCGAGATCAAGGTCACATCCAGGTCAGAAAAGAAATTTTTGTTTGATTAATATCTGGCCTAATGATAGGTATTTTTAAAATCTATTTTGTTTTCAGGGAATTAACTTTTGAATTTCAATTCAGTTAAACAGTTGTCATTGATTTATACTTGATGGAAAGTCCACTTAAAAGGACTGGTTCACGTTTTCTCCCCCCCCCTTCATTTTTGATGTTAGACATTAAAGATATAACTCATTTAAAGCTGACAACCAAAATTTGGAGTTATACGATATTAATCACTGTTCGTTATCTTTACCTTTCCATCTTAGATCTTATTCTTTGTCTGATGTTATAGTAAGTGTGTCTTGTTTATTTCTCTCTGGCATGTTTGCCTTTCTCTTTTTACCACATAATTTCTTTGCTATTTTGTAAAGATCTCCAATGGATTTTTTTTTTATGCAGCTTTCTTTCTTTGTTGGCATTAGTATATTGGTCTCGGAGTCTGTCTTTCATTGAGTATTACATTAAGTCTGTCTCGGAATCTTTCAGAGTGAGTGTTACATATCTTTTTCTTGATATCCCTTCTATCATCAATTAGCTTCCATGTGTCAGTTGTTGTCCATTCTTTGTGGACTTGTCTTCTATATCCCAGTATTTTTCACTTGCCTTGTTAAAGTCTTCTCTTGCCTCATCCCACTGTTCCTCTATTTGTTAAGTTCCATTTTGAAGTCTTGATGAACTGTGTTGTCTCTAAGTTGTTCCGTATCAAATCGTTAGATGTTGCTTCATCAGCTTTAGCTTGATGTCACCAGGTGATGGTCACGTCCTACATCAGTACCCTTTCTAACTTTTACAGCTTGCGGAAACCTCATCCATTTACCATTTATAGCTATATGGTCGATTTCATTCTTATCTGTCCAGGTGATGTACATGTTAGTTTGTGGATGTTTGTGTGGAAAGTTTTCAATGAATAACTAAGTTGTTATTGCAACAAAATTCTACAAATGGCTCACCATTTAAAATTCATTCAATGTGCCGCAGCCGTGTTTACCTATCACTCTTTCATATCCTACATTGCTGTTGCCAACTTTCGCATTTAAATCGTTCAGATTCATAGAAATCTTGCTCAACACCATTTTCGGACTCCTTCGTTGGTGCATATGCCTGTATTGTAGATGTTTTTACAGGATTAGTACTCAATTGGACTCTTATGACTCTTATGTTTACTGGGCGGTGTTTTACCAATGACTTAGCAGTTGTTTTACTTAAAACAATTGCTAATCCTTCGTGATGGTGACTATCGTTTCGTCTGTATTTGTTGTACTTTTGTTCGAAGTCTAACCATCTACACTCACTAATTCCTGATATGTGTAATTTGTTTTCCTTCATCTCTCTCAAAACGTTCAGGACCTGCTTCCATGTCTCATACACGGTACGTACATTCCAGAAGTCAACTCTAAGCTTGGTTCTCGTGTTCATTATACTCTTCCTGCTGCTAGTTTCCAGTTGGATTTCACTGGCAGCATTCAAAAGTGCAGACATCTGCCGGTAACCTGAATTCTTGAGGAAAAGTGTACTATTTCTAGTCCTTGTTTCCGTAATCAATACAAACTTTTACAGTAAGGATCTGGTGGACCAGAGATTCATTATCAAGGTTACCTTCCTTTAGATTGGTTGCCTGCCACAGCTCATGAAGCTACTCTATTCAGGTTTTATATCGGAGTTTCCTTCTCCTATATGGAGCGCCAAATTAACATAAACTCATATAATTGAAGATATCTTCAATTATTTGAAGATATCATCAATTCAATTATTGCTCTCTTTAATTGAATTAATGCACGCATTAAATCAATTATTGCTCTCATCAAATGAATTAATGCGCGCTTCAATTCAATTATTGCTCTCATCAATTGAATTAATGCGCGCATCAATTGAATTAATGAGAGCAATAATTGATTTAATGCGCGCATTAATTCAATTATTGCTCTCTTCAATTCAATTGATGAGAGCATCAATTGAATTAATGAGAGCAATAATAAATTTGATGAGCGCATTAATTCAATTATTGCTCTCTTCAATTCAATTGATGAGAGCATCAATTTCGTAGAAATATTGCTGGCAATAATTGATTTAGATCTCGGTATAAATAATTTGATGATCTCTTTAATTCAATTGAAGATATCTTTAATTATTTACAATGCTTTAATTTGTATAAGGAATTAATGCGCGCATCAGTTCTTTTAAAGAGATCAACAATTCAATTAAAGAGATCATTAATTCAATTGTGGATATGTTGAATTTAAGATATCTTTAATTATTTAGTTGCTCTCTCTAAAAAGAATTATCGCTCTCTTCAAATGAATTAAAGATATCATTAATTCAATTGAAGAGAGCAATAATTGAATTAATGCGCGCATTAAATCCATTATTGCTCTCATCAAAAGAATTAATTCGCGCATCAATTCAATTATTGCTCTCATCAATTGATTTAATGCGCGCATTATATCAATTATTGCTCTCTTCAATTGAATTGTAGCGCGCATCAATTCAATTGTTGATATCATTAATTCATTTGAAGAGATCATTAATTCAATTTCAAAAGCGTGCATCAATTCAGCAGAAGAATTAATGCTATCATCAATTCATTTAATGCGCGCAATAATTCAGAATTGAAGAGATCATTAATTATTTGAAGATATCTTTAATTAAATTGTTGCGCGCATCAAATGAATTGATGATATCTTCAAATAATTGAAGATATCTTCAATTATCTGAGTTTATGTTAATTTGGCGCTTCATACTCCTACATGAATTACCAACAAAGGTTAACGACCCTCATCTGGCCAATAGTTGATAAGTTCTAGGGCATGTCCGCACGCCGATGGGCCTACATTGCACCTCTGCAGCTCCGAGATCCCCTTCAATTTAGTCTGAAATAGTGGATCTCAGTTACCGTACATTGCCACATTGCAAACAAACTAGTAAAATGTTATATTTTGTAATTTGAAGCACCCTAATTTTGCACTAACACAAATTTTACTTTTGAATGGCATGTTTTGCAACAGATTACTTGAAATGTGATAAATATCATAAACTTAGATCAATAACCATACATTTTCTAAACTTTGTAAACAATAACATATACCCTAATCTTTGTTTGCACAACAAATAACAAATGCTCTATAATGACCTTCTGTCATAATGTATAACCTAGATTATTGTGTGTGAAACCTTTTAAACGTATTACGCAGTATATTTTCATCGTTAAAAGTGAAAAACAAAATTTTTGTGGGAAATCCTTTTTAAAAAGCCAAAATTTAAGTACATGTACATATATTACATAGTCTGTGATTGGTCGATGTTTTACTACAGTGAAAATTATTTTTACTGCTGGTATGAATAATTAATTGTGGGTAGCTTTGGCCAGTGTTTCATTTTTACTGGTAGTAAAATTAATTTTACTGGTAGTGTAAATAATTTATTGTGGGTAGGATGGCCAACCAATATTGACTTATATTGAATAACAACCATTCTTCAGTCGTTTATAAATAAATTTGTTTTGCAACATATATTGATTTTAGTTATCAACTTTACAGGTAGAGCGTTCCCCCGCATGTGGAAGGTCGGGGTTCGAATCCTGGCCGCGACAAACAGGTAGTGACAGTTCCATCGCCAAACGCTCGGCATCAGGTGTGAATGTCACGGGTCCTCGGAGATGACCTTAAAAACGGATGCCCTGTGTCACAGTAGGTGTGGCACGCTAAAGAACCCTCACTGCTCAATGACCGTAAACGCCGAGCATAGGCCTAAATTTGAAGCCCTTCACCGGTATTGGTGATGTCTCCATATGAGTGAAAATTCTGGAGAGGGACGTTAAGCAAGATACAATCAACGAAATGCATGCAAGTGAAATAAGTATATTTTTTTCTCATAGTCAATTACATATTTATAAAGGTATATCGGAGAATAATGCCCGCGGCATTTCTTTCATTTTTGCAATAGCTGTGGCAGATTTCTCGCAACGAAGGTAAAGTTTCGGTAGCCGATAGATCATCGTTGCAAGCAATGCTTATTGTCTCCGTTTACGGTACGTCAAATGCCGATTTGAGGTAGGATAGGTAGTACCGGACTCCATAACCGTGGCCTAGCGACGATACCGATAAATGTGATGTCATGTAATAATTTAGCAAATGTGACGCAATCTAATTAAAATCCAATCTCCTCTATAAACCGTTACACTGTGTAACGGTTGGAGAACATCTGATTTTAATATTAGATTGGGATCTGATGTCGCAATTTATTTAATGTAATTTATCGCTTAGTAAAAACCCGGGTACTTTCTATAGAATACGTATGGGAAATATCAAAATTTATCTATATCTGTGCGAGGTACGTTGTAGAACCCAAAATTGGTTTTTATACCGTAGTGTATGAAAATTTAAAGCTTGTCATTTCTCCAAAGAAGTTTTTTTGGATTTTGTTTTCCCGTCCTATAATTACTGCAGTACATGCTAATCAAACTAGGTAAATGCGATTTTTTTTTTCATCGATGAATTGTCCAAAAATTTAACATGTGTCTGGTCAAGTACGTACCAACCCATGGATTTGAAGCATCTAATACCATCAAGATATCCAGTCTTCAGACAATATCAGATACACACTGACAGTATGATAATTGATAAATGATTGATTTTATTTTACGTACTTATAATAATTTCTTTTATAAGGTGTTCTTTGTTTAGTCATATGATCGGATAGCATTCAGTGCTTTCTATTTTTAGGACTTACTCAACAACGTAAAAATTAGGATTGGTAGATTTTAGTTGTTATGCGTGTAGCTCAGTAAAGGACAGATAGACTAGTATGTTGCTTATATTGTCCAAGCTTCAATATTGATATAAATCAATTGGAATCAAGGTTATACCATACGTTTTCAAAAGAAACAAGTGCTCATTTCCCGGAAATTTTACTGTGTCTATTCGAATTTTATGTGATATACAGGAAGTGGACTTATCGCGTACCCTTAGTTCTTATAAAATTGCGTTTTAGGTGCATTATGCTTATTAAATTTCCAGCACTATAAAGGAATTTGGAGTGAGTATAAAGATGGCAAAGGCGTTGCAGGATGAAGACGGATGGACCCAAACTTCTTCCGTGTCGGAGCCATTGAATCTATCGAAACCAAGATCAGACCAGCCGACCGACACCGTAAAACAAACACTGAAATCGCTGATTAAGTCACGCAGAATTGCAGAAGGAAAAGACGAGTTGCAAGTAGAGTTTAAGATTGAAAAGGCGAGATGCGAGGTAAAATCAATTATGCACGGTTTCATACCTGCAAATTTTAAGTAAGCATTCGATGAAATGAAATTTGGCACTTATCCAAGAATTTGACGATATGAATAACTCCTGCATATTTGAATGATTTATGAAAAATTAAAAAAGGGGTCGAACAAGATTTCATGAAAATATATTTGGGTATAAGATTGATGCATAAGTTAACTTGGTATGAACATAACACATTTTGATTCGGGACATGCTAGGCCCTATAGTATTTCTATAAATAGAACTTATGCCATATCACGATGTTTATTATTGTTTTATTTTTCTAAAGTTAACTCCAGAGGAAAAAATGAAGCAGAGAGAGAGAAAAGAACAGAACCGACGAGCAGCAATGAGATGTAGGGAGCGCAAAAAAGAAGAACTGAAAAGTTTGCTAAAAGTATGCATAAAGAATGAAAGTATTATCATTTCACACAATAGAAATGTATATATTTTAGATATTGTATTAAGGGAGAATAGCATGCATAGTCATAATGGTTGACTGGAAAAATGAATATCAGTAATTTATAATCTTAGACTTATTGCATTATTGTACCTCAGTATGAGAATTGTATGCAACATGTAATCTGATTGGTTTAGACAGTCTGTGCCAGGGATGACAAAACTTCATATCTTCCTCTCAAACCAAACTTCCACCAGAGTTCGTTTGCTCACAAACCAAACTCTTCCAGTTAGGCATTATGGGATAGCTATTTCTTAGGCCACGTATACCGTGACGTCACTGTAGAATGACGAAAAAACAATGTCAAACGTAAAAAATCTTTCAAAACAAGAACGTAAACATCAAGTTCAGTACTTTACACAATAATTTGAACAGAGCCTCCCTACTTTCTAATGATCTTTTGATCATTTTATGTTTAAAATAAAATCCATACTTTTATATTAATGCTCTTAATATCAGTACCTTCAAACTTTTAACTGCAAACTACTTCTTTAGTGTTATTTGCCTGCATGATAATCGTGGACTCACAATATACAAATCTGTATATTGTGCTGTGTCACATAGGAGAGGTCTATTCATAGGTGACGTAATGAGGCCTCGACGGGGAGTTTGCCTCTCAAACATCATATCTCCCCATCATATTTCACCCATTGGGCAGCCTCGGGCATTTTCCATAAATTTAACGTCGAGGTAGACGAAATTTATCGTGATGTCACAATAAGTCCGAGTCATTGTACTTTCATAGTTCGTAAGGCACAAAATATTAGGTCTCTGATACCCAGCTAAATCGTCTGGTTTTGGTTGATACAAAAAACAAGCAAGTAAATCAGCATTCAAGGAGAATGGAACTATCATCAATAAACATATATAGTATAGTGAGTTTTAAACATTTGTTGTCAAGACTCCATTAACAGAATAAATCTGTACTCTATTTTTTACATTTGCATATGCCATGCATCCACAGTGGCTTAAAAATATGTGAAAACAACAAAGAATTAGGGGTGTACAAAAGTGGTTGCTGCAAAATATTATTAGTAAATTTTTAAGTACTCAGATATTATAATTCAAAGGCCAAATAAAGACTTTCATCTCTCTAAAAATACCTCTTAACATGATAAACCTTGACATTTTTAAAGTGCAAGTGTACCGAAGATTTCAAATGCTGTCCCTCTTAAAGCGATACAAGCTGTAACTGAAGGTAAACTAGGGAGAGTTGTTTTCGTACACTGAAACTAATGTCTCCCCTTTCATTTTCCATACATTTTTAGGGATCATTTTTAAAGTGGAAAATTAAGACCTGTAAACGGTACATAACATTCATGTATTTGTGCTTCAAACAAGAAACAGTGTTGTGAACATATGATAGGAAATTAAACTTACCAACATACCAAATATCAAAGGCCTATTTCAAAAAACTAATGGTCCACAGGTCCAGACAAAAAATACTCCAAAAATTCTATTATTTTACCTTTACATAAAAGGTCATAGGTCAGCAAAAGTGACACATGACACATTGTCTTATCATGATATATCTACATACCAAATATCAAAGGCCTATATCAAAAGACAAAAAGGTTCAGGTCTGGACAACAGAAACGCTCAAAAAATTCTATTATTTGACCTGTTACATAAAAGGTCAAAGGTCATCAAAAATGGCACGTAACACTGTCTTATCATGGTATACCCACATACCAAATATCAAAGGCCTAGATGTGACAAAAAAGTTATTTTCTGGACAACAAAAATGCCCAAAAAATTACACATTATTTGACCATTACATAAGAGGTCTAAGGTCATCAAGATTGGTACATGACACACTGTCATATGGTATACCCACATACCAAATATCAAAAGACAAAAAAGTCAGGGTCCGGACAAAAAAAATCCCCCAAAATTCTTTTTGACCTTTACATAAAAGGTCAAGGTCAAAAGTCATCCAAATTGGTATGTGACACATTGTCTTATGGTATACCCACATACTAAATATGAAAAGCCTATGTCAAAAGACAAAAAAAGCCCCCAAAATTCTTTTTGACCTCTACATAAAAGGTCAAAGGTCATCAAAATTGGTACATGACACACTGTCTTATCATGGTATATCCACATACCAAATATCACAGGCCTACGTCAAAAGACAAAAAAGTTATGTCCTGGACAAACTTTGTATGAGAAGAGGAAGAAGAATTCACACTAAAACAATATGTACCCTTTCTGGGAATTGGAGACATAATTAAACTTGCGAACGTACCAGATATCAAAGGCTTAAAAAGTTATGGTCTGGACGAAAAAAATGGTCAAAAAAATCTATTTGACCTTTACATGAAAAGTCAAGGCCAAAGGTCAGCAAAGGTGACACGACACACTGTCCTATCATGATATACCCACATACCAAATATCAAAGGTCTATGTCAAAAGACAAAAAAACTTGTGGTCCTTGGAACAAAAATGTCCCAAAAAATATCTATTATTTGACCTTTATATAAAAGGTCATCAAAAATGGCATGTGATACTGTCTTATCACAGGCCTGGCCCAAAAATTTTGTTATTTGACCTATACATAAAAGGGTCAAGGTCAAAAGGAATGGCACATGACAAACTGTCTTATCATGGCATACCCACTTACCAAATATCAAAGACTTTATGCCCAAAGACAAAAACATTGTGGCCTGGACAAACTTTGTTTGACAAGAAGAATTTATACTAAAACAATATGCCCCCCTTCTGGGAAGGGGAGACATAATAAATTGAAAAGTAAAAGAACAAATAGTATATAATCTTATTGAATTACAGTGTTAGATGATCTGAAGCAATAAACCCGTCAGATCAGCAGAAAATGGCGATTCATGAACTTGACAGTAGTTCCCGTTTGTTATCTCCAATGTGCATTGACATCTGAGGTCACCAGTTCGGAATATAATGTAGAAGAGAGGCACAGTGCAAGTGTCAGATTTGCAACAATGTTTACATATGTCAATTTTTATGCCCCCGAGATGGGGGGGGGGGGGGGGGGGGGAGCATATTGTTTTTGTCCTGTCTGCCATTCTGTCTCTGAAACTTTAACCTTGCTAATAACTTTTGAACAGTTAGTGTTAGAGCTTTGATATTTCACATGAGTATTCCTTGTGACAAGACCTTTCCGTGGGTACCAACATTTTTTACCCCTTGACCTTGGACTTTGACCTACTTTTTGAAAACTTTAACCTTGCTAATAACTTTTGAACAGTAACTGCTAGAGCTTTGATATTTCACATGAGTATTCCTTGTGACAAGACCTTTTGGTGGGTACTAAACCTTTTGACCTTGGCATTTGACCTACTTTTAAAAAAATTGACATTGGTCATATCTTCTAAATGGTAGATATTAGAGCTTTTATATTGCACATGAGCATGTCTTGTAACAAGATCTTTCTACTGGTACCAAGATATTTGTCCATGTGACCTTGGCCATCTTTGGAATTGGCCATTATCGGGGGCATTTGTGTTTCACAAGCACATCTTGGTTTTTTGTTTTTTTCTTTTTGTTTTTGTTTTTTAAAGAAAATTCAATTATCAAAATTTCATTTGAATGGCACATTTGCATAATTATGACTTTCTTACACTTCATGTAGTTCCACCCTCCTGTCATAAGATTTTGCAAAGTCAATGATTTAAAATGATTTATGCATGACAAGAACAGGAATTTTGTTGGAGTCTTTTTCAATAGTTAGTGTAAAAAATCTTGTTAGCCATAAAATATTTCAAAAGTCTTAAGTTATATTTGAATAATCAATGATATGTTTCAAAATATTGAATCCATGGACAATAACTGTTTTCATTAAATTATTTATCAAGTCCATTATGCAATAAATTTCCTTTATTTTTCACAAATATTTTGTATATTTTTTTAAGAAACAGTTTATGAAATTGTTATGAATACTATTATATCATTTTAACGAGTTTTTGTTCAATTTTATAATGCTGTTTAAGGAAAATTGTAATTTTCTGACATTGATAACAGGTATATTGTGCTAATTGATAAAAAAAATTATTAAATACCGCAACATACTTATTTTATCATGTTTATTTGTTACTATAAAGATATGTTATTTGAAGAATCAACAATAGAATATAAGAATGAACCTATAATACGGAACTTTCGGGATGTGTCGGAATGACCGATTATATTTGATGTTTATGCATCACGGTCACATGATAATAACCAATTGTAGGGCAAAGTTGACATCGATACAAATGGTGTCTTGCTAGTAGATGGTCCGTACGGAGCTAAACGCTGTCCTACAATGACGATCCAAGTCACTATTGGTGCTTAGTACCTGGGAGTAAGTTAGATGGAAGGGAAAAGGCGTATTTAGATGCGTATCATTGGATGCAAGGCATGAAGTTTTACTGACATCCTCTAGATATTCCCTATATTTATTTACCTCGCCAACTCACATAATTTAATCAAATGCATTTTCCTATAAAATGGTTACAGTGATTCCTTACTTTCAAAGATAGCATTGAAATGCAGGAATTTGATAGCAAATGAAGTATTCCATGCTTGTTTACTTAGTTGTTATTGTAATCTAGAAGTGACATGCCCTACAAATTACGTTCAACGCGCGATAAAAGAGTGGATCCGTATCTCGAAAGTCCCGTATTCTAGAAGGGGGAATTACCTAAAAATATTTAAAGTCATTCCTGAAATGATGTAGTATTTTCAAACAAAAATAATGTCAGTTACTTGTGTCAGTTTCCATCTTTGTATGACCTTGGTCTCAGCAACCCGATTATGTCTGGCGATCATCGTTCCTGTGTCTAAGTATATGAGGTTATAGCAGTTTATACAAAACACTCATTGTAGGTATACTCTTAAGTAATATTCCCTTGTTTATATTGCTAAATTTTTCATTTAATAGATCTTAAAGGATTATATTAGTTAATAGTTTAATATAGGTGTTATTTGATGCATAGTTGGATAGTTGAAAAATACCATCAGTCAGTTACAGCTGGTATTGCTAACTAATGCGGAATTGGGAGATGCAAGGTGAACACTGAACCTAACCATCCTATGACTTGGCAAAACGTTGATACTTCACATTAGTAGATAGGAAATTTGTATTTTATGATATTAATACTATGATAACAAAATGGGTGTAATGATTACAATCATACTGGGTTACTTTAGATACATGTATAAATAAATTTGCAACTCCACCCACATCTTTTTTTCTTTCAAAACATGAAAAGATTGTGTTATTTCATCATGCATACCGGTATGTTTTTTAAAAAAGTAATGCAAAAAACTTCTGCAAGCAAAAACGAAAAGAAATTGATAAATTTAAGGTAGCTCACCACACTAAAGCTTATGCTCTTTATGACACTACATCACAAGATGGTGATTTAAATGTTTTGTGAAATTATTTGTATCGATCGATTTGTTTGTCTATCAACGTAGCTCAGTGGTTAAAGCATTGGGCAGTTGAACCTCAGATCTCGAGTTCAAATCCGCCAGAGTCTCTTGTTCATATGTGTTAAAATAAATTTGTGAAAGTCGTGTTTTTATCAAAATTTGCATATTTTCTGCCTTTTTTACATATATACTTATTATATATCATATCTTTTATGATTAAATCAATTCGTACTGATTTGTGAAACTATTTCTAGGTGTAGTGAGCCACCTTTATGAATTTCTGAATTACGAAGTGGAAAGTTCTATTTGTGAAAATGTTTCTTGAAGGTTTAAAAAAAAATTCTACAATTACCAAAACAAAATACTAAACTGAAATGATAATTTGTATTTTATAATGTCATTTTATCCTCACATTCTGAATTCAAAATTTGCTTGATTAATGTACTTGATTAATTGTTTAATTGAATTTGCATCAGCTTTACATTGCATTGCATGATAATGCCAAAAATTAAGCTGTAGATCTGAACTTCGAATCTCACAGGGATTTAAAAAAAAAAATTCAGGTGACTTCCAACTAATTTGCATTTTTAGGTTGTTTTTTGGTTGGTTTTTTTTTTTTTTTTTTTTGCAAAATCAAGTAAATTTCAAAATATTGTACATTTCCTGCACATTCCATCCATAACAGTTTTCTCTGGTGTGTTATTCATCATAAAGTCTATTACCTACTTACCACTTGCACAATCATATATCTCATTCCAATTAGTTGATATCTGATCAACTTGTCCGGAATGAAATGTTCAAAGTACATTGCTAGAATTATTAAAAGAGTTGCAGTTCACCTGAGGTAAATGTTCAAGTGAGCTTTTCTGTTCTAAATCTGTCCATTGTCATCAACTTTTCACATTTTATTTTTATTTCTTCTCAAGAACATTCGTGTCAATTCCAAACAAACTTGGCTCAAAGCATTCTTGGGTGAAGAGGATTCAAGTCTATTAAAATGAAGGAGTATATTGGAGTATATCCACTTCAAAGGGGAGGTGATTAAGAAATTGTAGAAATAAAGTGGTATGTTTTAAAAATCTTATCAAAAGCCACTGAACTAGAAAGTCATATAGCTAACCTGTTTACAAATAGGAAAAACTCTGGAAATAATCTTGAGAACCACCATTGTACCATTAATTAACATGCAAGCATCCTCTTGTAGTGTAGATTTAAGTGTGTTCACATCATGACCCCAGGGTTCAAAATGGGGTATACAGTAGGTCAGTACAGCATAATTGGGATTTTATATTTTACATGGTATTTGTGACTGGGTTAAATTCTTAATCCAAGTCAAACTAAAATATGTTTAACATGGGAAGCAACTTTAACTTGGCTTAATGTCTGGCATTAAAAATGAAAGTCATGGGTCTTTTGTATATTAAAGGCAGAGGCCCTGTTTATTGGTACCGGTAGTTTTTAGCATGGTAAAAAAAACTTCACTGCTGCTGCCGTGAGCACCATGCATAGATCAAAATTTGAATGGGATGTAAAGTAATAAAGAAATATTGGATAATGCAGCAGCTAAGATGATTGATGTGGCCAGCGGGCCTATTGTTTTAGAGATGCTCATCTACATGAAGATTAAAGGAGATGAATGATAATTATGAAGCTTTGCTTTAGGAAAAGGATGTTGGAACTCTATAATGGATAGATACATGTATTTCTTTATATCTGTGAGATATTAAACTTGTATGATATTTTCTGTGTTTACAGGAAGAAAATTCATTGAGGCAGCGTCGTCAGGTATTAATGGCTACTGTTGAAAAATTAATTGTTGAAAAAGAAAAACTTTTAAAGACAATTCGTTCTTCGGGGAATGTCTCGGATTGTTCCTGTCCAGAGTCTGAAGAAGGATGTATCAACTGCTTGTCAAATAGTGAATTGAATGCGCTTTCTGAATCTTCTAGCAGTTCAACAGTTGTCCCTGAACCAATGATTGTGGCTCCTGATAGCTGCGACAGTGGCACAGACAGTGGTAATGAAGAAGATGATGATGATGATGATGAATCTGGTCGTCTTTACATAGACACTAGTGTGTCAGATGAAGATTCTAAGGTATTAGATTTGAGTTTTGCGAAAGAAAGACATGTCCAAATGGAATTGACCGACTCTGACAGCCAGCCCAGTAGTTCACAGGAAAGTGCTACAAGTCAAGAATGCAGTCTTAATGAGGAGACTAAACCAGTGGTGTTATTTCCCAATCAAAAGCCTAGTAAAATTCCAGAATCCTTTGTCCTCAAAGATTACATTAAAGAGGAATCAATGGAGATGGAAGATTCAGACTATGTGATGAGTTCACAGGAGAGCAGCCAGTCAATTTATAGTTCCCAAGACAGCATTGATGGAAGCTTTTTGAAACATGGTGGGCGAACTTGTGAGGTTTCATGTGACTGAAGTTTTGAGAAAAGCTTGAAAAAAATTTAAATAGGGCTTTTTTGCATTTGTAATATTTTTGTTCTCTATATTGATTTCTAATGAAGTCTGTCATTGTTGTTGTAATAATAGCCTCCAAAAACCAATCCTGAAGGAAAAATTTTGTTAGCTGCTCACATGATGAGATTCAAGTGAGCTTTCCTGATCAAGATTTGTCCTGCATTGTATTTCAGTCTGTTTTGTGTAAATTTTTTATAATTTTCATCTCAACATGTACCACAGGTCCTTTTTCAACCAGAATTGTTTCAAAGCGTCCATGGATCAGGAATCAAGTATGTTCAAGTTGAATGTTATGCCCACTCCCATAGAAAGAAAATCATGAAATTGTGCAAATTAAATGTGGTGTTTAAAAAGTCTTCCCCAAAATCACAAAGTTTTATTGACCAAAATTGTGAGAAAGTTGAAATGAAGATTCAAGTTTATTCAAATCATAACCTGCTAGGCCAGGGTGAGGTCACGAAAGGGGTTCAACTATAACATTAGGTATGTGTATGAAAATTCTTTAAGAATCTTCTCAAGAAGGGTATGATGCAAGCATCTTCATGTGGTGCAGACTCAAGTTGCTCACATCATGGCGTCCTTAGCAAGGGCATGGTCACGGAAAGATTTCTATGTTTTAGATAGGAAAATTATTTTCAACAAGATCTACCATTAAAGCAACACAAGCTGTAACTGACGGTAAATTAATTGAAAAGGAAAGAATAGAATAACATATTTGTGATTGAATATGTAATCTCATTGAATCAGAGTGTATCTGAAGCAATAAACCCCTCAGATCAGCAGAAAATGTCGATTCATGAATTATTGTCTTCCTGGCAGTAATCTCCAATGTGCATTGACCTCAGAAGTCACCAATTCGGAAATACGGCAGAGAGGCACTGCTCAAGTGTCAGATTTGTAAAGAGGCACTGCGCAAGTGTCGGATTTGTAAAGAGGCACTGCGCAAGTGTCGGATTTCTAAACCAATTGTCCAATATGTCAATTTTACAGAAAATGCATCTTCAAAATTTTGATTTGAGTGGCACATTTGCTTAATTATTCCCTATTAACACTTAAAAGTAATTCATGACACATTGTAAATTTTTTAAACAAACGAAATGTGTAGCGACTCGCGTCAGTTTCCATCTTTGTTTGACCTCAGTCTCAGCAACAGATCATGTTCGGTAATCACCGTCCCTGTGTCTGAGTATACGATAATCGAGTACGAGGCTATTGCGGTTTATACAAAACGCTCATGGAAAGTATGTTCTCTAGCAATATGCCCTTGTTTATTTTGCTGAATTTTTCATCAGATCTTGGGGATTATATTTATACAGATAGATGTTAATTGGTGCATATTTGGGTAGTAGAAAAATACCGTCGGTAACAGCTTGTATTGCTTTTTAGATGCAGAACTCATTGATACCAGACATATATAATGCTTAACGCTAGCACACTTTTCACGAAGCACAAGTAATGCAAGTGTTGTCGCAGTTCATGTCCTTGAGTGTATTTTCAAAAATGTAATTTATTTCTTAGAAAAAACCATTAAGGACTATGGGTTGGGCAACATTCAAAGTTTTACCTAAGATTATTTATGTAAAGTCTTTAAAAATCCCGGAAACCACAAGGGTACATTTATGTCAAGTTGATAAGCAAGCATCATCATGTAGTGTAGATTCAAGATTGTTCATACCTTGAAACCCCAGGTTCATGTCAGGATGGGCCAAAAGTGTTGGATAGGGCTATATAGATATACATTTATATAAATATAAATCTTTTGAAGAAAAAGGTTTAACAAGGTTACAAGTTGGTTCAAAATATGGGGTGGTTGGAATTTCAATTGCTTGGGTGAGTGGCGTGGTCTATAGACCTCGTAGTTTATGTATGGAAGGTCTTGAAAGGGAAAGGGAGTGTATAACAAGTTTTAATAGATGGGTGTTGTATTGTGGTTTTAGATTTACTTATTGCAGTACGTCATGAAATATACAGCCCTGCGGTCCATTACACAGGCAATTATGTCCCTGGGGTTTGAATTTATTATTAGAGTGCTTTAAATTCGAATCCAAGCAATATAATTGCCTGTGGTCCATTATTAACTTTTTATTATGTGCTGTACAAAAAGGCAAGCAGTCTTTATATTCACACTGTTTATATTTACATTTATCAATTAAAGTGTATACATGTATTCGTGTGTCATTTATGTTTTTTATTGGATTTTACATTTTCTTTTTTGCAAATTGTCTCGAGTGATTTTGATTGGCCCTTAATTAAAAGGAGTTAAACAAGAGGCCCATGGGCCTAGATTCGCTCTTCTGATACATTGTAAAACAGGCAAAAATTCTCACTAACCAAGATTCATCAATTAACAAGGTTTTAAAGACCTATCACATGATAGTGTATGAAGGGGATATCATACAGTACCGTATTAGATTAGGCAATTAAAATAATTACAAAATGAAGTTACTTAACCTACGTGCATATCTGGGTAGTACATATTTCCTACTAACAAGGTTTGATCCTTGGGTTTTTAGTTTGAAAGATGTATAGATTTGCAACAACAAAAAAGGCAAAAGTAGGTTACAGTGACCTACCTTTTAGCTGACACTCTGAGAAGCCAAGATGCATCAACTTAATAAGTCTGATGGATCTAAGCCACTTAGTATTTGAAATATCTAAATATAGCCATGAAATTAAAAAAGTATATCACAGTGACTTACTTCTTAATTGACACACTCCGAGGTCTCAGATACATCAACTGAAACAGGTTCATGATTCTAGGCCTCTTAGCATTTGATTTAGAAATAGCTTTGAAGTTAAAAAAGTAGATCAAGGTGACCTAATTTATAGTTTGCACACTCCGAGGACTCAAGATGCTTCAACTGACAAAGTTTGATGATGTAAAGTCAAATAGTACCTGAAAATTTAAATGTAACTGTCCAAAAGTAGGTCACGGTGGCCTACTTTTGGTCGACACACTGAAGACTCAAGATGCATCAACTGACAAGTCAAATAGTATTCAAATATAGCCGTCAAATTTCTAAAGGCCACAGTGACCTACTTTTTGGTCGACACACTCTGAATACTCAAGACTCATCAACTGACAAAGTTTGATGATTGTAAGTCAAATAGTATCTGAAATATTCAAATATAGCCGTCAAAATCCAAAAATAGGTCACGGTGACCTACTTTTTAGTCAACACACTCTAAAGACTCAACATGTATCAACTGACAAAGTTTGATAATTGTAAGTCAAATAGTATCTGAAATATTAAAATATAGCCGTCAAATTCCAAAAGTAGGTCACAGTGACCTACTTTTTGGTCAACAAAATATGAAGACTCAAGATGTATCAACTGATAAAGTTTGATGATCCTAGCTTTCATAGTGTCCAAAATATGCATCTAAAATTGAAAATGTGAAATTTGAATGTCTGCAAAATTCAAAAAGTAGGTCACTGTGACCTACTTTTTTTTAAAATAAATATGTTTCGAGGCCTCTAGACACATCAACTTACAAGGTTTGATGATTCTAAACCTCTCGGTATCTGAAATAACAACCTAAAATGTATTCATAAATGATTAGCCATAAAATTCAGAAATTAGGTCATGGTGGCATACTTTTCACATGACGCACTTCAAGGTCCCATGATCCATCAACTGACAACTTTTGATGATCATAGGCTCAAAAGTGCTGCATCAAAATCCATTTAATAATAAATACAGTGATCCTCCGTTTTAACGCCAACATTTGTACCTCAGCAATTTTGGCATTATAATGCCACATTATATCGGGGGAGGGGGTATGTGTACAGGTGTCATAAGAAATCAAACATTTTACCTACTACATCGTGCTTTGAATGCCTGGATAATCCCGGCGTCCAGTGGTCGTAAATGACTAGTAATGGTAGGGGTATTTAATAATTTCCAGTTTTTGTTTTATGTCCAACACGCTTAGACTTCGGTGTATCCGCCATACTCCGATTTCAAAAACAATACTGCGTATTTGAACTCAGTTGATTACTAGTATAATTTACATAACTTATTATCTGCTCCAAACTTTGATACCTTGAGGACTAATAGCGGATAATTGCCTAAGCCTGCTCACTGAAATTGTCCTGCCGTTGATTGTCGATAATTAGCGGGGGTGATTATAACCAAATCGTACCAGTAAATAGGTTGGCGGATGGCGGTATGCGGGGGATGGCAATATAACGGGGTTTTACATAGCGAGGAAAACGGGATATGCGGGGGTGGCATTATAACGGGAGGCAATATAGCGGGGGATCACTGTACCTGCGAAATTCAAAAAGTAGGTCACCATGACCTACTTTTTAGACAACATGATATTAGGTCCTAAGATGCATCAACTGACAAAATTTGATGATCCTAGTCCTTATACTAAGCAAAATATCAAAGTTTTAACAAAACAAAATTTAAGGTCAACTTTGAAGTGACCTTGAGTCCACACCCTTTGCCCCAGGATGATGCCTTGAACAATTTTTTTTATCTACAACCTATCCTCATCCTTATGCATACGTTTGGTGATAATTTGCCCAGTGGTTCTTGAGATTTTTTAGCAACCACTACTTTTGTTTGCATTTTCCTAATTATCTCCCCTTGTTAAAGGGTCACAACCCTAGTTTTAGTACAAATGAAAGCCCTTGGGCCAAGAATACCCTGTGACAAATTTGACAAAAATTGGCCAAGGGGTTCTTGAGATATAGCTTTTTTTCCAAAAAGTTGACGCACACCGCACGCCACACATATGGCCATATGATTAGCTCTTTGAGCCTTCGGCTCAGAAGAGCTAAACATTTATTGAGTCAAATGGGAGGGGTTTTCCTATAAGATGAAAGTACAAAGATTGACGTGCTATCAATATCTAGCTATAATGCTTGTATTTTGAGTGTATGGCATTATAACGCAACTGGATTTCCTTTATGTTGGAAAAAGGAAAGGAAGACAAAATATTAGGGCATATGTGAGCTCGTGAGTCAAGTAACACAAAATCGATACTGATATATTTTTCTATGTAAAGATTATTTTGCTCAATGCATATATTCTATACATGTATTTTCTAATTTAAAAACTATCATACAGATACACTTTTGTAGTTGAGTTTGATAAATCCCGGTATAAATGACTTGTGATGTCATAATCGAGTGCTAATGGAGTCACAGGCACCTGAAGCATGGATATTACTACCCCCCCCTTTTTTTTCATATATAATTTTTTTTTGGTGGCAATAATTTCTCTGAAATGTATGAATTCCCAGTCTATCTCATCCCTCTTTCGATTCATGTAATCGTTTCACGCTTTTTGTAAGCTTTAAAGATTGGCCTTCTACCGGTATAATAAAATACACTGTATTTTATTATACCGGTAGAAGGCCAATCTTTAAAGCTTACAAAAAGCGTGAAACGATTACATGAATCGAAAGAGGGATGAGATAGACTGGGAATTCATACATTTCAGAGAAATTATTGCCACCAAAAAAAAAATTATGAAAAAGGGGGGGGGGGGTTAGTAATATCCATACTTCAGGTGCCTGTGATGGAGTATTTCTCTGTAAATGGTATTGGTTTCAAATCTTTCATTAAATGGACATTATGGCATTGCATCATCATATTGGGGCTGAATATTAGAGAAGTTACTATACTTCTTTGGTTTAAAGGTACATATTTACTAATAATTAAGATTTTAACATTGTTGAGGTGGCTGATTTGTGCCATTTTACATTTTGACGTCTTTTTGTTACTTAGAGGCTTTTCACCCCGAAATAATGAAAAGACATGTGCAGCAAAATATATGCGAAAAGACGATAAAGAAAGCCCGCATTAGCGACTAATTCTGTCGTCTTTTTGCTGACGTTTTGTGGCCTTTTCGTTACTTCGAGGCGAATAGACTGCAGTTAGTGACCTTTTTGTCCCGAAAAAACGACAAGATATATGCGGGGAAAAAACAACTAAAGTCCGCAAATTAGCGACCAACTGTCGTCTTCTCGCTGGCGTTTTGTTGCCTTTTCGTTATTTCGTGCCGAAAAGACGACAAAACGATATAATTGGCGACTTTTCGCCCCGAAATATAGACCGATAACAACCCGCTAAGCGAAAAGAAGACAAACAGAACCAGTTGTATGAATTCTGATGTACTTGCATATTTTTCATTTTATCCGCCATATTTCTTCCAGATACCCTTTCTGATTATTACACCTCATAGGTAAATCTAAAAAAAAACACAATATAACACCTATCTATTAAAACTTGGTATACACCTTGTTCCCCTTTCAAGACCTTCCATACATAAACTAGCTACGAGGTCTATCTTTTATTTATAAAGAAGGTAGATGCTATCTATCATGAAGTCAATTAATTGTTTAACGGTAATGTAAGTCATATGACCTTTCCAATCAAATAGCCAAGACATATCCTTGGGCAAACATTTATACATTGAGAAAATAGGAAGGAAATAGAAATTTACCTTTTAATTCAGCATCTTTGTAAGCCAGAGCAAATCCGGGTACTATATTCATATATTTTGTAAAAGCAAAAACTAATTTGAAACTGAAAAACGGGGAATATACGTGTATCTTGAGTAATGAAAATGACACATGGATGATAAAATCTTCAAAATAAAAATAAAAACTATATATAAAAGAGAGGCGGTGATTATCCTGATTTTTAAAAAAAATAATAATCCCAATGTAGCAATGGCATGTTTCAAAAGAGGAAATTAGAACAATATAATACCGAGCGAAGCTTTGACGTCACATTTAGCCTCGATGTTTTTTCTTACAAAAACAATGCACCCCGTTTGCAATTTAAAAGACAGCTAAAAATAAACAAAATTAACGAACAATATATTTTAGATTAATTTCGTAAGAAGGTAAGCGTACATATATATCTTTAGGTGGCAGGGGACCATGGCACGCCATATTCATTCCTCTTGATTTATATTAATTTCACGCACAAGTATTCTTAACTTAAAATAAAAAATATGCTGGAGTTCCTCATTGACAATATCTTCGTAATCTTTGGTGATCAGGTCTTCCAACAGTCTGTTGGAAATCCCATGGGCACGAATTGTGCTCCTTTGTTAGCTGACCTGTTTTTATATTCTTATGTAGCTGAGTTTATTCAAAGCTTCTACATGAGAAGAAAAAAATTCTTGCCGTGCCCTCAACTCGACATTTAGATATATCGACGACGTTTTATTACCAATAATAATTTCATTCACACATGTTAAGTCGATTCCATATATTTCTATGAACTCGAGATAAAAGACACCACAGCCTTCCATATCTGCTTCGTACTTAGATATTTTATTGAAAATAAATATTAACGGCAAACCAACAACTAAACTTTATGACGAACTGAATGATTTCAGCTTCTCCACCGTCAACTTCCCATATTTATGTAGCAATATTCCATTATCACCTGCATATGGTGTTCATATCTCTCAACTGATTCAATACACAGGAGTTATATATGCATATGATCCGTTTTTAAATCGAGACAGACTACTGTGACAAACAAGTTGATGTTACAAGGGTTTCAACAGTCTCGATTAAATTCAGCATTTTGCAAATTCTATGGTAGTTATAACGATCTAGTTTGCTAAAAAAAAAAAAAAAAAAAAATTAAAAAAATCTAAACCTATCATTGGGTCAAATGCTGTCTGACGTGTTTCACACCGATTGTTAGGCTTTACTGCGGATTGCTTCGTTTGTCTGATCAAGACATGGGGCTTACTGCGGGTGTGACTGGTTAAAAGTGGATGCTTACTCCTCCTAGGTACCTGATCTCACATTTGGTGTGTCCAGGGGCCCGTGTTTGCCTGGCTCTTTATTTTGTTTTCCTTGTGGGAGTTATGAGATTGATCACTGTTCGTTATCTTCACCTTTCTAGAAAGATATCTTATATAATTCATGAGATGCCTTCTATTTTTAATAAGATAACTAATAAATTTTATAATATATCTCATATAATTTACAGTTTATAACATATCTCATAAAATATATAAGATATCTTATAAACTATATAAGATATATCTTATAAAGTTTATAAGATATCTTTAAAAAATTAGAAGATATCTATGGCAAGCCCTTTTACTATTTATTCGTAAAATAAGATATCTCTTTAAATAAGAGAGATATCTTTATTGGTTAAAGAGATATCTCTGTAAGTTAAAGTTATATCTTTTTACGCTAGGGAGATATCTCTTTAACCAAAAGAGATATCTCTTTAACAAAAGAGATATCTTTTTTAAAAAGAGATATCTCTTTACGCTTGGGAGATATCTCTTTCTCTTTGAGAGATATCTCTCAAAGCTAGAGAGATATCTCATAAACTGTTTAGATCACCTGAGTCACTCAGAGTAGGGGTTCTGAATCCCGGGTGAAGCCAAACTTGGTATATAGTGATTATGTGTAAAACACTTGAATGACATCTTCTTTAGTGTTATCGATACTAAATTGAAACTAAATGGATATTTAGAAAGAGCAAGTAGTCCTATACCAAAATTGTAAATTTGATGATCCCAGGGGTAGGGTTTTTGTATCAGGGTGGGGCCAAAATGGTCAGTTATTAAATGTGTGAACAATAGACATTTTGAACTTCTTGATAACTATCATTCCAATTATTTTCAAATTTGGTATGAAGCATTTTTGGAACAAGGGGGACATAAATTGTAAATTTCAGGATTCCTGTACCCCTGGGGCCTTAGGGGCGGGGCAAAAACTGCACAAAATTGACAAATTTTCAAAAATCTTCTTTATGTTTAAGAAAAACTAAATGCATAATATGTAGAGCAGGAAAGCCTCTACCAAAAATGTAAGTTTCATGATCCCTGGAGTAGGGGTTCTGACCCCATGGTGGGGCCAAACTTAGTATATAGTATTTTTGTGTAAGTTTGCTGATGCTGTATAAAATCTAAATGCATACTTAGGGATAGCAGAAAAGGATGTACAAAAATGTTGAATTACACAACCCAGGGTTTTGACTCTAGGGTGGGTCCAGATTAGTCATATCTTTTAATGTTGATACACATATTATATTATGTAAAGCTTTCATCAGTGTATGCACCTTTGAGGACAGTGAAGTTTTAAGAACACATCTTGATTTATACTGTTGCTGAACATTATAATTTAGCTTAGATATTCAGAACCATCGTTGCACGCCACGGCTGAAACGTACGCTCTCTTCCCTTTCACCCGTGGCTCTCTGCGTGACAATTTCTTCGTTTCTCATAAATATGCATCAAGGGAAAGACGTAATCCGTTACCAATAGAAGTAAAACAACTCTAATGGATGTCACAATGAAGACATGTTCTTTTAGCACCGAAATTATAGTAAACAAAAATCCTACAGATCGATGACATCTGAACAGTTTTACGGTTTATTTCTTATATATGTCTACTTGTTCCAAGGTGGGGGAGGGGGGGGGGTACCAATACACAACACTCGTCGTCATTAGTCTCCGAATATTTCATTAGAAACACCCGGTAGTTTAAAGACTTCTTACCGTCTGTTCTCAGTGACAGAAAAACATCATTATGATCCTCATAAATGCACCTTTACAACTACCAATGTTTTTTGGGTTTTTTTTTTATTATTGTTTTCATCATTTTCAACAAATACATATGCACCTTTTACTCACACTCTCATACAGATTAAAGAAAGCGATATAGACAATTACATGTGTATTCTAGTACTTATTGTTAAAAGAAAAAGAAGAGGAAATGCTGTTATCATTAATTAATAAGACATTTCCATTTAGACCATTTCATTTTGTAAAATATATTTTCTGTAAGTTTTTCCTCCAAAATGTAGTAATCATATAAACATTTCAAAACATCATCAAAAACAATATTGACATTCTTCCTTGAATATTGGAATATGTATCTCTTTACTAAGAGGATTATAAAGTTTAAAACCATGTGTTCTTTTTCTACTACCAATGTTAAACACACGTGTACACAATGATTTTGCGTTTGTTAATAGAAGAACAAGCGTTCTGATTGGTCAGAGTAAGATAACCGCATTCTATAAACAGTTTAAATCTCCGATTAAGTTCTGCTCTAAAGCTCAGCGATTGGCCGAATCATGTCGTGCATATTTATGAGAAACGAAGAAATTGTCACACAGAGAGCCACGGGTGAAAGGGAAGAGGAGCGTACGTTTCAGCTGTGGCTTGCGACGATGATTCAGAACAGGATTTTTTTTTCTAGATTTCATAGCCCTTGGAAGTAGTGATACTTTTTCACTTGTACTCAGGTGACCGATAAGGCTTGTGGGCCTCATGTTTAGATATCTTATAATACATACAATATATACATAATGTATATGTTTTATAAGATATCTTATAAAAGTAAATTCATAAAGTTTATAAGATATCTCATATAATTTACAGCAATATCTTATAAAATATACAAGATTTTTTTTAATCATATAAGATATCTCATAAATATGGAGTGCCAAATTAACATAAACTCAAATAATTGAAGATATCTTCAATTATTTGAAGATATCATTAATTCATTTGATGCGCGCAACAATTGAATTAAAGATCTCTTCAAATAATTAATGATATCTTCAATTCTGAATTATTGCGCGCATTAAATGAATTGATGATAGCATTAATTCTTCTGCTGAATTGATGCGCGCTTTAATTGAATTAATGATCTCTTCAAATGAATTAATGATATCAACAATTGAATTGATGCGCGCTACAATTCAATTAAAGAGAGCAATAATTGATATAATGCGCGCATTAAATCAATTGATGAGAGCAATAATTGAATTGATGCGCGCATTAATTCATTTGATGAGAGCAATGATGGATTTAATGCGCGCATTAATTCAATTATTGCTCTCTTCAATTGAATTAATGATATCTTTAATTCATTTGAAGAGAGCAATAATTCTTTTAGAGAGAGCAACTAAATAATTAAAGATATCTTCAATTCAACATATCCACAATTGAATTAATGATCTCTTTAATTGAATTGTTGCTCTCTTTAAAAGAATTGATGCGCGCATTAATTCCTTACACAAAAGCATTGTAAATAATTAAAGATATCTTCAATTGAATTAAAGAGATCATCAAATTATTTATACCGAGCTCTAAATCAATTATTGCGAGCAATATTTCTACGAAATTAATGCTCTCATCAATTGAATTGAAGAGAGCAATAATTGAATTAATGCGCGCATCAAATCTATTATTGCTCTCATTAATTCAATTGATGCTCTCATCAATTGAATTGAAGAGAGCAATAATTGAATTACTGCGCGCATCAAATCAATTATTGCTCTCATTAATTCAATTGATGAGAGCAATAATTGAATTGAAGCGCGCATTAATTCATTTGATGAGAGCAATAATTGATTTAATGCGCGCATTAATTCAATTAAAGAGAGCAATAATTGAATTGATGATATCTTCAAATAATTGAAGATATCTTCAATTATTTGAGTTTATGTTAATTTGGCGCTCCATACATAAACTTTATAACTTATCATGTATATTAAACAAGATATCTCATAAAGTTTATGAGATATCTTATAAACTTTCTTTTATATAATATTTCATAAAAGTTATAAGATATCTTATAAAAGTTATAAGATAAGTTTATGAAATACCTTTAATCAAAAATGTTAAGAAGATATCTTATAAAGTTTTTGAGATATTGTATATATATACTATAGATATATCTCGTATGTTTAATGAGATGTCTTATAAAGAAAAGAAAATATGATATCTCATATCTGTTATAATATCTTTTATAAGATGTCTTATAAAGGACATACAATAATAAAGGACATAAAATAACTTTCATAAGATATATCATAAACTTTAAAAAATATCTTGTAATTTTCATAATTTATCTAGCTGGCGGTCGTCACTTATTACCTGGCGGCCACAACTTATTATCTGATGGCCGCCATATACATTAACTGGCGGCCGCCATTTATTATCTATCGACGGCCATTATTATCATGTGGTGGCCGCCATATCTGGCAGCTGCCATTTATTATCTGATGGCCGCCACATAACTTAAGTGGCGGTCGTCAAATGTAAATTAATATTAATTCTATACCCTGACCACCTATCGGCTTCCGTATAGTACTTAATTAAATATGGAATGGTTCATTTATTATTCGCCAATAGATAGCGAGTAAGACCCGTAAAGCTTCTAACCGCCGCTCATCACGACATAAACGAACGTTTTATGTATGGCATGTCAAACGTTGCAATATTTTATCTTTTCCATTTGTATTGTATAATTTTCCATTTGTATTCTATATTTTCCATTTGCATTGTATAATTTTTCATTTGCATTGTATAAATTCCATTTGTATTGTATAATTTTCCATTTGTATTCTATATTTTCCATTTGTATTGTATAATTTTTCATTTGCATTGTATAAATTCCATTTGTATTGTATAATTTTCCATTTGTATTCTATATTTTCCATTTGTATTGTATAATTTTCCATTTGTATTCTATATTTTCCATTTGTATTATATAATTTTTTCGTTTGTATTGTATAATTTCCATTTGCATTGCAAAATCTTTCATTTGTATTGCTTCCGAGGGATTGTTTATTTTGATTTGTTACGAAGGATTTCATTAGTTTAGGTCCCACTTATATTTAGCCGTCACCAGCTGCAGGTGACGTACCACAAACAGACTTACTATGCTACATGTACGCGCACAGTGGCGTAGCAGTGGGTTTTTTTTAACGTGTCAACGCCTGTCGCAACACGGGGTGTCTGCTTTTAAGGTCACATTATCCGAAAGATCCGTGATTCTCACTTTTAAATAGCAATGCGACTTCACGGTTACGAACCAAAGGGTATATCACTTAACTACCGCGACCGGTTCCATATAAGGACTAGTTGAACATACATGTAGCTAGCAATGAGGAATCTTGCGCCGGGACACCCCCCCCCTTTCCCTTCACAAATATGATATTTTGTATAGAGATGTCGAAAAAAGCATGCATGTGCGTTTTATTTTGTCAGAACGCACTTGTTGCAAGGGACTTCAGGGGCAGATCCAGGAATTGCGGTTACGGGGGCGCCACTTTATGAGGCAGGGGGTCTGGGGGCCGCCTTAAGGCGGCCCCCAGTGGGTCCAGGACGAAGCCCTGGTGGGGGTCCATGGGCGAAGCCCCCGGAATCTCCTGGATTTTACAGATTTTATAGGGCTTGAAATATGTCATTTTTAATACAGTGAAATTAGTAAAACGATGCAAATTTTAAGGGTTTCTGGAAAAATTAAGTTCTCTCAATAAAGTAATTCAAGAAATCAAAAGATTTTATCATTTATTTCTCCGGGAATGGAAGAAATTATTGCTTCTTTTATCGTTTAATACATTTTTCTAAACAAGATACCAAGATTTACCTTAAATTTGAAAATTTTAGGGGGGGGGGGGTAAATCCGCCACTGACTTCGCCCTCCCCTGCACCCCCCCCCCCCCACCCTTTCACCAAGGCTTTGCACTGGACTCACTAGGGATCTTAAGACAGTCCCCAGACATCCAGCAGTTTACTGCATCCTTTCGTTCAGAATTATCTAGATCAGCCAGTGGTTAAATAGGAGACTAGTTTGAATATGCTGATCACATTAGACGCATAAAAGCGATAAATTAATGGGGGGGGGGGGGGGTGTTACACCATTACACTTAGCAAATACGGTACATTCCTGCGAAACGTGGCTCCTGAACTTTACCTCTTCAACATCTCGCGCAGTACCAAATTCAATAAACGATAACTTAAAAATCAAACTCGATGTGAACAATTGGTAGGGACCCAATCTTAGGGCCGAATTAAGTCCCCCGAATCTACTGAATTCTGACTAAATAAAAATGTGCATGCTTTTCTGGACAGTTCTATTTTTTTTAAATTATCGGGGGGAGGGGGATTCGCCATTACTAGAGCTAGCTACGTATTTTTAAAAATAACTAGTCCTGCATGGACCTGGTCGCGGTAGCTCAGTGATATATCGCTTGGTTTGTGGGCGGGAGGTCGTGAGTTCGAGAACCGTTACTATCATTGCCGCATCAAACCAAGACAGTGATTGCTCCTTTGCCAAACACTCGGTATTTAAAAGTGAGAATCACGGGTCTTTCCGTAATGACCTTAAAAACAGATATTCCGTATCGCTGCACAGGCGTTGGCACGATAAAGAACCGTCATTGCTACGGCCCTATGTGCTAAGCACGTCTACATTTGTGGTGTATCAGTGACGTTAACTAATGAAATCCTTCGTAACAAATCAAAATAAACATTCCCTGGATACAATACAAATGAAAAATTATACAATGCAAATGGAAAATATAGAATACAAATGGAAAATTATACAATACAAATGAAAAATATAGAATACAAATGGAAAATTATACAATACAAATGGAAAATTATACAATACAACTGGAAATTATACAATGCAAATGAAAAATTATACAATGCAAATGGAAAATATAGAATACAAATGGAAAATTATACAATACAAATGGAAAAGATCAAATATTGCAACGTTTGACATGCCATATTTATGTATGATAAAATATTATGTTTTTCATTCGCATTCGTACATGTAATGTAAAATATACAAATTTCTAATTTCTTAATTTCTAACTCTAACATTGCTCATAACTTTGAATGGGGAATGATGTAACTTTCATGTTTCATTTATATGCATTTTTTTTATTTAGACAAAACCTTTATTTTGGTACCAAAGTTTTAGACCTTGTAACTTAATTTGACCTTGGAGGAAATATGCCCTGAACTGTTCAAGGTAGGGCTTCCATATTTAGCCTATAGAGTCCTTATGGCAAAACCTTGCATTTCATACTTTGATTTGTGACCTTGTGTTATGTCACGACCGTCTGTGGTTAGATTAGGGCCACAATATGGGGCTAAAAATCTTAATGGAATAAAGATTTTTCGAGTTTTTTAAAAAGTACAACAGCAAGGCAAAGGTGACTCGATCAGGTGAGCGATGTGGACTAATCTTGAATCTGAAATATGGGGAAGAAAAAAAGAAAGAAGATATATTAGGCGGCTATATCTTATAAAGAAATTGATATGTTCAAATTTCAGAAATATTGCCATTTTTATGGTTTTGCTGTTTGTTGTATTTAACCCCCCTTCTCTCTCTCTCTCTGCTCAAGATGCATTTACAAACCGGAACTTAATTGGGTTTTTTAAAATTACATTGTTTGTGGAACATCCGGTTTTATTATGTACTAGTAGTACTAGTTTTCATAATATAAATATTGGACTCGGCTGGATGAGTACTTTGAAAATGGTGTTCAACAGAATGAAAAGCTTTATATCTTATTGGTATCTACAATATCTATTGGCAACATCTGTTTATATGCTGGAGCCATTAGAAAGAAGAATATTCAGTATCCTTTTCCTATGTAGTGTATTACTGCATTGCAATAATAATACCGTTCAGATATGGCTGAAGTCGTTGAAAATGTGACGGTCAGTCGAATTAATGAACCAGGTGGCCATGACACAGTTGATAGAGAGTCTGACTTGGGGTTTAGGATCCTCAGTTTTGAATCCTGGTCAGGTTCGTTGCATATCACCTTCCTGTTACTTTTAGTGCCGAATGACACTGACGGGTAGGAGGCCTGCCAAGCAATAGGGATCCTGGGTAAAGTGTTTGAGACCATGGTGTGAGGGCAACTACAGTTAAGCAGGGAGGATTGTGTTGGTCAGCTATGTTTAATTACTGGTGGTCAGATAGCTTTGTTGGTGAATGTTCGACTGAAGATTAAGGGTTTTGAGTTTGAATCCTCAAAATAAACTTAAGTCGAAATTTGGACTTAAGTGTGTATTGTCTTCAAGAAGCATTGAAGGCATTTTCAAATAAATCAATAGTGGGTTTCCACATGGTAGACTTTCAAAAGCAATATATAGTTTTTTAAAATATGAAATTCAGTTGTTTCTAGTATAATTTCTATATGCTTAATAGGAGTATAGCATTATTTGTACATTAAGTAGTTATTGATCAAACAAAGTTGTGTGTCCCATTTCCCCTCAATTCTAGATATATACACTGTAAGACATAGACTGCAGGGATTGAATCTATAGAATCGTCCTTAACTGAAATATCAGATTGTTTTTTGATTGTTGTGCTGGCAATGTTTTTGTATACCAGCTACGTTTTTTTACCAGGCCATGCCAGAATGTTTATGTACTTCGTTGATGCTTACATACTAGGAGGGAATCAGCCAGATGTTACTGTTAAAGGAACATAGTAAATCCAAGAAGTGGTCATAAACCGAAGACTTTTTTCATCATGAAAAGGGTGCTAATGGCATTGCAACATTGACAATGAGTACACGACTAGAAGTGGATGTGTGCTACATATTTGACACTGAAATCTTCACCTTTAATGCTGTATAGAAGTAATTACAGAAGATTTCCTTTTGCAATGAACTTTAGAAATCAGAATTCAAAATAGTCAAGGTTATGTTTTTCATAATCCAGTAACTACACCAACAGCTGTTAGATTATGTGTTCATATGATATACAGAGGGTTCAGTTGTTCATGTCGTCCTCATATAACTTATGTACAGTGCATGTATTTGCAGGTATCAGTGATTTTAGATTTTCTAAAGGACTTTTAAACATGCTGACATAAAAATGTGGGCTTATAATGCTATGTTGCCTGATTGTCTATCCACATAATGTTGTTGGTTCATCTCCTTTGTAACTATAACAGATTCCATTGTTGTATGGTGGCCATGATAGGTATCTTGTAATTTAGCATGTGGATGTGGGTTTCGAACATGGGGTCTAGCCTGTGTAGTAGGGAAAATGGGCAGGGGTTTTAAGATTTTGTTCATACTTCTCCTTGGTTTTGGTAATATAATGTGGGCATATCATGCACACAGGCACCTGAGGTTTAGACCCACACTCCCTATGATTAAAATATATTTAATCCAATAAACCTGTATAAATTAAGAGTGGAAAATGGCATTGGGAATTGAAAATGGGTACAATAGACTCCACAAATTTAATGGAAATATTTCTTATTATTTTTGCACACTGAAGGCAGGGGGATCAAAGAGAATGTGGGTCTACACTTCAGTTGCCTGTGATCATGCACCTATGTAGTGTTGCTTGATTTTTTTTCAGTTACCTATGATCACGCACCTATGTAGGGTTTCCTGATTTTTTTATTAATTGCAAAGACAAAAAAAAACATTCATCTATATGTATTTGAACACAATGTATCATATGTAGGGGAGGTATGGGAGTGTCGGGTTTAAAATTTGCAATATTCAATTAGTGTTCATTAAACTTAATATAATTACCCATGAAGGATAAGTTCAGGTAAGCATTGTAAGAGTGATTTATAACTGCCTCTGACCAGATACAATTAGTGTCTCAGCTCTAGCTGGGGTTTGTTTTTGTTTATTGTACATATACGCAAAACCAGTAAATTGCCATATTGAAATTTTGATCAAGTACTTCTTGCTCCAATGTTATGTTTAGATGTTTTTTAAAAATGTATTGGTTGTATTTCCTCATTTTACTAGGGGCCAGTATGTATTCAGAATAAATGTCCTAGTTTTGAGTCCTACACATATTATTTCGTATGTCTAAATTTTGCCCAGTTATTCTGAATTGAAATTCATTTTTCATGCATTTTATTGTATTAAATGTTTATGATGTTACAGAAATACATTTACAATGATTGTTACATAATTTTCATCAAATATTTTGAGAGCCAAAGGATCAGTTGCTTGCCAATAAAAATATTGAACCTTAGATTTATTTTCTTTCTGTCAAGAGATATGCAGTTATGCTAGTAATGAGTACACAGTTTATTAGAGTGACAAATGTAATTGTAGAAAATGTTGGGATTTAAGATTGTTGCATTTTGTTAAATGATTTTAGTAACTAGTTTACAACACATTGTCAGACTAACCAATCATGTTCAAATAGAGATATTTTGATGTTTAATAGCTGACCAAATCTGAGTGATTACTGTTTCATTTTAGTATTGGCCATTTTGAGGTAATATCTTTCTCTCTTTCCTATATGAAAGGGGGTGCAACTCCTATAACTCCCTCTCCAATGATATGTGTTATCGTTTGTCGAACTTGTGCTCAATATACAGTCATCTGAATGTTTATGATAACAGATGTTGACGGATAGATGTGTTCACGAGAAACACAAGTAATCTGCACAAAATAAAACAACATACCAGGCAGATAGAATTGGGGGGGGGGGGATTAAGTCATTCAAGTGTTAAATCTGCAGTCCTGCACTTGCATTCATGTGCGTTTCTCTCTGATTTGTGGGTTTTATTAGGTCACCTGAATTCATTCAGGTTTCAGGTGACCTATTGCTATCTGTTTTTGTCCGTTGTCATGCATTAACATTTGAACATTTTCAGCTTCTGCTCCGAAATCCCTGAACCAATTTCAACCAATTTTGGCATATAGCATCTGTGGGTGGAGGGGGACAAAAATTGTGAAATTCGTGGTCCCTGCCCCCCTGGGGCCTGAGGGGTGGGGCAAAAACCATCAAAATGAGTGTAATTTTAAAAAATCTTCTTCTTTACTCCTGGACATCAAGAAGCCAAACTGTGGGCATAATTATAATGAGCGTTGAGCCCTCTACCAAAATTGTGAAATTCATGGCCCCTGGGGCAGGGGTTCTTGTGTTAGGGTGGGGCTCTATTGGTCATATAGTGAAAATGTAGAAATTCTTTGAAAATCTTCTTCTCTGTCTCTGGGTATTAAGTAGACAAACTAATAGCATGGTAATGATGAGCAAGGATGCCTCTTTAAAAATTGTGAAATTCATGGCCCCTGGATCAGGGGTTCTGGTGTGTTAGGGTGGGGCTCTATTGGTCATATAGTGAAAATGTAGAAATTCTTTGAAAATCTTCTTCTCTGTCTCTGGGTATTAAGTAGACAAACTAATAGCATGGTAATGATGAGCAAGGATGCCTCTTTAAAAATTGTGAAATTCATGGCCCCTGGATCAGGGGTTCTGGTGCTAGGGTGGGGCTCTATAAGTCATATAGTGAAAATGCATTATTTCTTTGAAAATCTTCTTCTCTGTCCTTGGGTATTAAGTAGACAAACCAATAGCATGGTTATGATGAGCAAGGATGCCTCTTTCAAAATTGTGAAATTCATGGCCCCTGGACCAGGGGTTCTGGTATTAGGGTGGGGCCCTATTGATCATATAGTGAAAATGCATTTTATTTCTTTGAAAATCTTCTCCTCTGCTGCTGGGTATTAAGTAGACAAACTAATAGTATGATAATGATGATCAAGGATGCTTCTTTCAAAACTGAAATTTATGGCCCCTGGGTCAGGGGTTCTGGTGCAAAGGGCGGGGCTGATTGATTATATAGTGAAAATGCAATATTTCTTTGAAAATCTTCTGTTTTTGTCCGTTGTCGTGCATTAACATTTGAATATTTTCAGCTTCTTCTCTGAAACCCCTGAACCAATTTCAACCAATTTTGGCATATAGCATCTGTGGGTGGAGGGGAACAAAAATTGTGAAATTCGTGGTCCCTGCCCCCCTGGGGCCTGAGGGGTGGGGCAAAAACCATCAAAATGAGTGTAATTTTAAAAAATCTTCTTCTTTACTCCTGGACATCAAGAAGCCAAACTGTGGGCATAATTATAATGAGCGTTGAGCCCTCTACCAAAATTGTGAAATTCATGGCCCCTGGGGCAGGGGTTCTTGTGTTAGGGTGGGGCTCTATTGGTCATATAGTGAAAATGTAGAAATTCTTTGAAAATCTTCTTATATTGGTTTTATCTAAGGAATAAATAACCCTTTTCTTTATGATGTCTCAGACCTAGGTTTTTTAAAAAGGATTATTGATTGAACATAAAAATGACACATGTACTTCATGACCACATAGCTATTCAATGTTTCTTCCATCCAAAAGTAAAATTCTTATATTTAAACTCAAACCTAATTCAAACATTGGAAGGTTGTTACATGATACTCAGGTGACCTATAAGGCCCCTGGGCCTCTTGTTTTGGTAATATTCTTTTACAAAAATGAAAAATCAACTATTCTTGAATGTTTCAAACTCATTTCTAGAATGCAAATGGAAATCCTAAAACTATTCATCAAAAGGTGAATATAAGAGATTCACCGATTTTCTCTGTAATTTCTCTGGCTAAAATGCTTGTATAGTTAAAATACCTTTAGCATTTATAATTTTTTGTTTATTATGAATGAAATTAAACACATATATACTGTAGAAAGACCACAAGTTATCTAACAAAATTGTTTATTTTGCAAACCAGGTTGCAGGGTTTGAGGGGTGAAGGGGTAATTGGTCAAAGAGAGTTATTGTTTATGATGCTTAAAATCTCATATACAATATATAGTCCATTTGATGTTAGATGAAAACTGAATAAATAAAAAGATGAGGTGACCAAGATGCTGCCTACCCGAGTAATACTTTGGGGAAAGAATATGCTGGATGAGGGTGTCTGAAACTCCGTCTATTAATCTATCAAAATGCATTGATATATTGAACACCGAATGCTTTTATAAAGAGGTTATAATGCAGTCTACCAAATATTTCATTTGTAAAGACTTTGGGGGGGGGGGGGGAAGGGGGGAGGATGCAAGCAAAAGCCTTTCAGATAGGTCCATGCATGGGCTCAGGTGACCGTGAAGGCCTGTGGGCCTATTGTTAGTTCAAGATATCGATACAGTTAAGAATGCCGAAAATCGTTGAACATAAAGATTTATTCTGACACATTGTAAGTGGACTTACTCTTTCTTTCCCACAAAATGCTTTTTATGAATTAATTTTTTAAAAATCATTTCGTATCTTATATAGTTTCTCAGTAATACCGGAAACATATCTCTAAAATGTGTCTCTATGAAAATACACGATTACATCTACATTCAAACTATCGGCAACATACTCAGATCTATGCAATATCAATGGTTGTAGTACAAAGCCCGACTGGCTTTCCATAATCTGTTTTCTAAACGCGAGGAGGGGGTTAACCCTGCTATGGGGAAATATTTACTATATAGTAGCCCCCCCCCCCCCCCCCCCCAAGGTGGAAAGGCTAAAAGGCTACTATATAGCCATTTTTCCGGGGGGGGGGGGGTGTACTATATAACACCGGCATACTAAACGCAAATGCGCTTCATGAGGTATGCCGGCGGTGTCAAGCGTCGCAATTCATACCCTCATAAATTTTCAAAACTGAAAATTTATTTCTTAAATGTAATAAGAAAAAGCAAATAGGCGATATGTATGTCACGTATTTGAAATTAGGTGATAACATTCATTTGAATAGGAGAATGATATCACCAACTCGAATAGATGTAATCACTAAATGACAATGACTACCAAAACGACACCTCGAGAAATTATCATGTCTATCAATCTTTTCATCAACCGCATAAATATTTTCGCAGTGATGTTTTAAATCATAAGTCGATGATTACCTAAACTAAATATTTGAACAATAGAAATAAATCAGTCGCAGGTAAACTGTATACAGTACCCAGAAGAAAATGTATAAAACAACAACAACAACAACAACAACCCAAAATCACAGTACAATTTTCCGAATAAATATCAGCGACGATTCAAGCTTTGTTTGCTTATAATGACTGAGACTGGGAAGAAATCCTGTCCATGCGTTCTCGCTCAGAACACAAAAAGTCCTGGTGGCCTGATAGACCAAAAACGGCATCTCGCAAGAACAGCCATTATCTAAATAAATATTTACAAAATATTTTGGACAATGCTGTGTCGTCGAGGAGTCTGTATTGACCGAATTCTAATGAAGAACAGGTTTGTAATCTTTCGATGGCTATCGTCCTATGTCAAATTAATAATTGCCTGTATACATCTTGGTGGTAAAGACATGGTTCCGTCATCAGGTGGATCCTCCCTCGCAGGTTGTTTCGTCGCTGTCCACTACAACCTCCAGGGGTGTGCAAACAGGGATGATGATACAGATCCCACTACAACCTCCAGGGTTGTGCCGACTGGGATGATCAGAAAGGTCCCACTACAGTGTACAACCTCCAGGGGTGTGCCGACTGGGATGATCAGAAAGGTCCCACTACAACCTCCAGGGGTGTGCCGACTGGAATGATCAGACAGGTCCCAGCCCAGAACCACTTTGCTCTCCGCCCTTTTCCATAATGTCTCTGCTGCAACACACTCCACATGGATTGCTCGAATCCTCGGTATCCCGCTTCTACTGGAAGTCATGACACTCTCCAGTCTAGCTGCTCAGTCTGTAACCAAAACCTAGTACTTGTTCAGCCTCCGTTCATAAGCTTCTTCTATTCTATCTTCCCACGGCACTGTCAGTTTCAGCAAAATAGCCTGCCTGGAATGAGATCAAATTACAATTTCTGGTCTCTGGTTGGTGGCTGCTCTTTTCTGCTTATGACCCATTCTGGTGATTAGCAGCAGTACCTAACAGTCCTCTTCCTTCCACTCCACCGCCAGAATTCTGCTTGCTATTCCTGACAAAGTTGACCAACTTGGATCTCATTTGTCCCTCTTTGGTTTCTTCCTTCTCCTTTCCAACACATTTGGAAGAGATAGAACCTTATCATGTCTCTACATGTATCATCCATCTCTCAAATCATGAACGCGATGACAGGATGTGTTCTAAGTTGGCTGATCTACCACAAAGTTTGCAGTCTGTTATGCCCCGTAATGTTTGGGAGTGGGCAACATGTCATAAACAGACTCATGTTGGAATTGCAGTCTTTGTGGTCTAGATACATGCATCATTCCATGATAAGTTCTTCTGTCGAGCCTCTTACCAGCTTACCAATTACGCCAGTTTTCCTGTTTTTCATGCTGACTTTCTTCACCATTCTTTTATGCTCCTACATTGTACGGACCTCCTTCTATACCAACTGCCTCTTTTCCATATCTGTTGCTGTGGCCTATCTTACTGTTGATGTTACGACAAGTCCTTGCCTGCCTTTCGCTACACTGCCCCCATGTCACCATGCCTCAGACGTAACTGTGCCTCTTGAACTATCCTCTTGGTTGACTACTTCCTTCCGGTGTTCACCCTTCGGTACCAGGATAAAACTCGTTCTGATTGTAGGAAGGAGCCTTTAAAGCCCAACTTAAGAAATCTTGATTGTAATGTCCCCCAAATAATTGAGAAGCTGTTTTTATTTTATGTGTGTCAAACCCGATCCATTACCGATTATTTATGATCAATTTGAACAATTATATTTCTTTCTGTTTAGAAAATATATTGCATAAGTATCATTCAGGTATTTGGCGAAATTTTCATAAAAATTAATTTTGCTTATTATCTTTGTCAAAAACAGAAACATTTCTTTATTGTTTTGTTTGATACACATTGAACTTATTTTCCATTTTATCACGAAATGGTGAAGATAACGAACAGTAATCAATATCAAACTCATATAAGGAATACAAAATAGAAGAGTTGGGCAAACACGGACCCCTGGATATACCAGAGGTGAGACAAGGTAAAATTTAGATAAAATTATTGTGCGTATATTCACCATTGGTTAGGTTAACTCCTGGTCTATGATAATGTAGGAGAATTTTGTTGAAGTCAATCCATAATGCACGGATAGGGACAAATTCATATAAAATTGATTGATTGGTTGTTGTTTTTTTTTACGTCCCGTCGAGAATTTTCACTCATATTGAAACTTCATCAGCTATACGAGAAATACCACGACCTATGCTTAGCGCTCAGGGCCGTAGCAGTGAGTGTTCTTTATCGCGCCAACGCCTGCCGTGACACCTCCGTTTTTAAGGTCATATCCGAAAGACCCGTGATTCTCACTTTTAAATGCTGAGCATTTGCAAAGGAGCAATCTCTGCCCATTTTAGCTTCTTAGGTTTGACGCGGCCATGGCACGAGCGGGGCTCGAACTCTCGACCTCCCGGTTACAAAGCGAACGCTATAACACTGAGCTACCGTGACCGAAACGCCTGTTAAGGATAACGCGAAACCAAGAACTGGCACCAAAGCCCTTACTCCACAACTAACTTTCACCGACCATGCACTGTTTCTCCTGACCAATCTCCACAACTAACTTTCACCTACCATGTCCTGTTTCTGCTGACCAATCTCCACAACTAACTTTCACCTACCATGCACTGTTTCTGCTGACCAATCTCCACAACTAACTTTCACCTACCATGTCCTGTTTCTGCTGACCAATCTCCACAACTAACTTTCACCTACCATGTCCTGTTTCTGTTGACCAATTGTAATTAGTATACCAATCAAGCCCCTTGTCCCTGTGCTGTCCATTGGCTTTTATACATATTTAGGAATTTCATAATCTTATTTCTACCATCAGAATACGGAGAGGAATAAAGAGTGAACTTTTTAAAAATACATGTACTGTTTGATATGATTGGTATAAATCAATTTTTGAACCGAGTCCCTCATTACATTGTGTTGTGGAGTTTAGATCTGTGCTTTGGCTGCCTGCTCGAGAATACTGTGCAATCATTTCCATTAAATGTGGATTTAATGTAATTTTTTGCATCACATTTACTGTTGTCAGAAATGGTTGTCAACTTCAGCCATTTCACCTTATCCAGTGGATTATCTGATCCAATATTCGGAACATAATCTGGATCAGATTCCCTTCTTTCGCTGTAGTAGTGAAACGTCTTCAAACTGGTCGTTGAAATTGCATTAATAAACGCCTCAAAAATGTTTCTGTGCATCCGTCTCATGTAAATTTACTAGTTAAATTCCAATCAAGCCATTTTATGACTTCATTAAACTAATTTAGAGGGTCTGGACATTCAAAGATGTTAAGAAATGAGTGTATATTCCGAATTGTAAATATCGTTTTGGTAAAATGACTTCATCATTACCTTTCTGGTATATTTAGGAGAATACATATAGCACCAAGCGATAATTGTTCAGAATAAAAAAGGGTTTGAGCAATTTTGTGGCTCGTCGGGCGTCCGAGGCCGAAGGGTTCACCTCGATATCCTTGCCGTCTCTCAGCATCAGGAAACTGTCTGACCTTGAACTCCTCCACTATGGATGCTAATGGTAATCTGATCTTGAACCCCGTGCTGTACAGACCGACGCTACTGAAGCTCCTGGGATCTCGTAACTGTTAGCCAGCCATTCATTGTCTTGACTGCTCTCAACAGTACGTCATCTATACAAGTAGAGGCCACAGAGCTGGTGGAAGAACACCGTGATGGTAAATTCATGTATATATATATATATATATATATATATATATATATATATATATATATATATACATTCACCCAGTTCCCGAATTGTTTGTTGGTATCACTCACGTTCTGTTTGTCACACACGGAGTCATCAAAGTATTTCCTCAAACACTTGAGGCCTTTCCGAGACTGATGGAATAATACCTCCTATCTTGAACTTCTCTCTGCTCAGTCTCCCATTCTTTACCATAAGGTCCTAGACTTTGTCGTGTCTTTATAAGAGCTCATTTGATCATGTCTTCAGTCTTCTTCAATGTCCATCTTAATTGCTTCAATGATGATCTTCGGGCGGACGGTTCCATAAACGCTTTGAAAGGGGTTTTTCGCACGTCTATCCCCATTCATGGTCTTCTACTCATCTTTTCTACTCCGACTTCACCATTTTAAGTTAGAAATGGACAGGTAGATTTCTAATACATTTCATTTTTCGTTAATTTTTTGTTCATAGCAATATTAACACAGCTATAAAGGCTCATCCTGGCAATTCCAAGTAAATTTGCCCACCCACTTTTCAGTAACCGTACGGTCACGAATTTTTTTTAACATATCCTTTTGTTTTGTGCTAACTCACTGAAGAGATTTAACACAAAATTGGTCAAAGTGTATATATATCCACACATATATCATATCTGACATTTAAAACCCGCGCCAGAATGGGTTTAAATGGCATTATCTGCCTCTCTCTATATATACATATCTCTCTCGTTTTGGCTCACTAGTTACAATAGATCGATATTGACAGATATAAATATACCAGGTACCGTGAAAACAAACTCTGCTGGTCGCAGGACACAACTACCCGAGATAAATTCCCGTTACCATGGCAAACAAATACGAATTGGATACCACAGTAAGTCGTTCTAGTATAGCTTTCTTTCGGAAGAACTTAATCAATGGACAAAACCCAAACTCTACTATTGATGCAGTGCAACCAAACGACCCATAATTTTGTTTCCAGGATTTTGCCGACCTGAATGATGTAGGGATGAACTTTCGGGAGAATGACGATGATGGTGGATTTGAGCATCATAAATTAACAGAAGACCAGTTAAAATGTATGTATATATGTTGTACACAATACGGGGATTTCAAAATATAGATTTAAATGTTTAAACGTCGAGACACAAAAGAATGCATTAATAAGATAGGCTATAATATACACATTTGATAAATTTTCCGTCGTAAATCACGCGCATGTGTTAGATATATGGATATACTCTGGAATTAACGATACCGAATTTGTCCTAAAACCAACGAATGGTGTTTTAGCTCACCTGGTGAAAGCTCAAATGAGCTCCGTCCGTAAACTTTTAACATTCTCGACTTCTCCAGAACCACGAGGCTAATTTCAGCCAAACTTGCCACAAAGCATGCTTAAGTTAAAGAGGATTTAATTAAGTGTCGTCATATGAAGTGGCACACCCTTTTTGAAGTGGAGATTATTAAAAATCAGTAAAAAAAAAAAAAAAAAAAAAAAAAAGATTGTGGCATCTTTTAAAAATCTTCTCTGAATCTCCTCAAGAACTCAAGAACTGCTTGGCTAATTTCAATTAAACTTGGCACAAATCATTTTGGGTAAAGGGGATTCAAGTTTATTCATATGAATGGCCATACTCCTTCCAAAAGGGAGATAATCAAGAAAAGGCAAAAATAGGGTGGACTCATTTAAAAATATTCTTCTCAAGGACACTGGGCCAGAAAAGTTGAAATTTACAAGAAACATTTACATAGTATTTGAGATTTAAGTTTGTTCAAATCACGCCCACGGGGGTAGGATGGGGCTAAAATAGAGGATCAAAGTTTTACACTGGGATTATTTGATGGAATATTTTCATAGAAGTAGCACTTTAAACATCGTGCTTTCCGCTTTCTTTTTTTCAGATGTACCAAATGTAGTTGTGAAGTGACACTGTGTGTGTGTGTCTAATGCTATTTTTTCTTCTTTCTTTTTATGTCATGTATTCATATTTAGATAAAAAAAAAAAAATTATCACTAATTAGGTGTGTCTTATGCCATGTTTTCCCCCCTTTCCTTTTATATCGTATTCATATTTAGATACAAATTTTAGATGTTATTTTTATGTTTGTGTATATGTTTTAATGCAGGACCGCAGGACCACAATGGAAACTAGCTATATGCTAATTTGTGTTATCCTGGATAAATAAAGGCTATTATTACTATTATTATAAAAATCTTAAGAACAACAGGGCTACAATATGCAAGCACCCCAGGTAGCGCAGATTGAAGTTTGTTCAAATCATAACCTGCAGGGCTAGGATGGGGCCACAACAGGGGACCAAAGCTTTACATGGGAATATATAGAGAAAATTTTCAAAAATCTTTTCAAGAACAACAGGGTCATGGTTAGTCATATTAATATGTAAGCATCTTCAGGTAGTGCAAATTCAAGTTCATTCAATTAAGAGGCGCCAGGGCCAGGGTTGGGCCACAATAGGATATCAAAATTTGATGTGGGAATATACACGAATTTAATTTGAAATATTCTTTTCAAGATTAGCAGGGCCACACTATATCATCTCAAAATGGAAATATTTCTAAGTTGTGTGGATTCAGAAGATGTTTAGAAAAGAGTGTATATTCATGTGTGTGGATTCAAGATTTTTTTTTATGTCCATGTGACTAGAGCTGGGGGGTATTGTTGTTTTCCTGTCTGTCTGAAACTTGAACCTTGCTCATAACTTTTGAATGGTGAGTGACAGAGCTCTCATATTTCATGTGTGCATTCCTTGTGACTAGACTTTTGTTTTGGTACCATAGTTTTTAACCTTGTGAATTTGACCTTGGAGTTTGACCTTCTTTGAAGAAAACCTGACCTAGGCAATATCTCCTGAACTATTCAATATAGAACGTTCATACTTTGATTATAGATTCCTTAGGACCAAAAAATGTCATCTGATGCAATGATGTTTGATCTTGTGACCTTGACCTTAGACTTTGAATTTCAAAACCTTAACCTTGCTCATAACTTTTGAATGGTGCATGAGCATTACATCTTTGATATTTCATGGATGCATTCCCATAAACCTTTCTTTTTGTACCAAGTTTTCTGACCTTGTGACTTAATTGACCTTAGATTTTGACTTACTTTCAAGGAAAGTTATTCTAGGTACTATCTCCTGAACTATATTTAAGGAAGGGCTTTCATATTTTGTATATAGGTTCCTCATGGCAATGCCTTATATTTCATACTATATTTTTTTGACTCTGTGACCGTGTATCATGGTTATGTCATGACCCTTTGGGGTTAGGCTGGGGCCACACTATTGAATCAAATTTCATGGGAATAAAGATTGCAAAAAGCTTTTAAAAATCACAACAGCTAAACCACATTAGGGCCAAGGTGACTCAGGTGAGCAAAGTGGCCCATGGGCCTCTTGCAAGTGGAACTTCTAAATTGTTTTTTCATCTTTCCAAGAACCACAATCTCCATGGAACCAAGTTCCCAATAGCTCGCAATGTTCACCATCCATCGAAGCTTTAAAACATATTAAACTTCTTCCTAGGTACTACTAACAAAATTTGTGATCTTATGGTCACTATTCCTTTGGGGGGGGGGGGGGGGGGGGGGCAAAACTTGTGCATTGTAACAAGTATAGAGGTATCTATCAAAATGGTGATTTGCACAGTCCCTGGGTCAATATTTCTGGTGTTGGGTAGGGGCTCTATGGCTTATATGGTGAAAATGCATTAGTCAATAAAAAGATCATCTTTTAACAACTGGACATAAAAAAAGCTGATTATATGGAAATAATGAGGAGAGAAACCTCTACCTTAGGTGAGGGACATGGGTGCTTGGTGGGACTCTGGTTCATACAGTAATCTCCAGTTAAACTGAGTGCATGGTGATGAGCAGGAAAGCAATGGTCCCAAGGTGTGGCCCTATAAATCTTATACCGAAAAAGGCATTAAATCTTAAAAATCTCCTTTACTTAGAACAGAGACAGAATGCATAGCTGTATCGAGTTGGGAGTGTCTACCAAAAGTGTGAAATTCCTGGTCCCTTGTTGAAGAATTCAGGCCATAGGATAGATCTGTATGGATAATCTTAAGAAAATGGATCAAATCTTGAAAAGTCATCATTTTTACTCACCACATTATCAAAGCAACAATTTAAGTGCATTGTAATTAATAGCCCCTGCCAACAATTAAAAGAACCCAATTCCATGAAGCTAAATATGAAACTGAACTGGTAAAAAGTTTGTTGATGATATTCAAATCAACACCCTCGATTCTATGGACCACCAAATTGATATAAACTTAAATAATGGAATTAGTTATCTTTAATCATTTGAAGATATCATAAACTCAATTATTGCATGCATCAATTGAATTGATATATTCAAATAATTAAAGATATCTTCAATTATTTGAGTTTATGTTAACTTGGCATTCCATACGATTTTTCATTCCGACATTGAGATCCATTAGGAGGAGCTGCTGTTGGATATGCATGCATGTTCATCTAAAAAATGTACCAAAACAATAGTCCCCAAGGGGCAAAATATATATATTGTTACATATACAACTATTCTAATTGCATACATTTTTCAACTTGCTTTACGGACCAACCTTGGTTAACAATTAATTGGTAATATTTTCTCATATCAGAAAACATGATTCTTTAAACTTCAGAACTGAACAGTTAATTTTCTGGTGTCAGAATATGAACTGTTATTCTAGCTATTAACAGAAACTTTGAATTTTTGACATCGACATCAGATACATTTATTCGATATTTTTTTACCTGATAATAAAAAACTACATTAAAATGCATGAAGCTTCTCATAGAAAAGCTGGTTCTATAAAATAAAGAATATCAATCTTAACTGTGGTATAACCTTTATAATAAGACTATAGTGTTAGAAAAAAATGTGGCAGGGTTTACTCTTTTGATTATTGGAATATAAGATTTCAATTTAATTAAAGGCCAGAGAGTGTATGTTTGATCATGTGAACATCACAACAATAATTTTCAATTATAGCAGTGCATTGTTCCCAACCCCAGAGAAATCAAATGCATGTAATGTAATATACCCAAGCAATACAAGGCAGTATCTTCCCTGTGAATATACAATAATTCTCTATTTCCTACAAGTTCCACGAGTTTCCTGAAATCTCCATTTTCATTATTTTCTAAGGCCAATGAGAAAATCAATCTTGATAATAGTCTCAGTCAAAGGAAATCCCAATCTCTCCTCTGATCAATTTTCTGGACTTCTTTCCATTTTCTACTCAGAAATCAAAGAGAGCTTGCATTTGTTGTAGTTAGTTGGACTTTGATGTAACACAGCTTGTTTATTTCCTTGTTTGATTTGCCCGTCAATATCTATTAGCAGAAGAAATAATCACTCTTGCAATAACAGTTTGTTCCATCATGTTAATTTTGGTAGAATTCAATTTCAGAATTATCTGCGATTGTAGCTTGATTTCTATGAAATCTACTAAGGACTTTCAGAATGCATTTCCACATAAAATACTAAAAGAGTTTAATCAGAAATCTATCATATCTGAAGGTAATGGTAGCATTTTTATTACTTTTGTAGTATGCAAAGAGTGTTTTGACTTTTTTGACAAAGATGCCAGTGGTACAATAGACAAAACAGAGCTGGTAACTGTGATGAGAGCAGTGGGAATGAATCCTTCTAAAAATGATGTAGAGAAAATGATCAAATCTGTGGCAGAAAAGGGTAAGATAGTAAAATTGAAAGAATTTCGATTTCATTCTAGTCCATTGAAGAATATCAGCAAGGCAAGTAAATTCAAGGAACTGTGAGGCCCCACCCCCCTACAGCTTATATTTTTTCTATGACATGTAACATTGCCACAAGAAATATACATTCCAATTTTGGGGGGAAAAAGTATGAGGTAAAAGTATTCACAAAGTTTTGAGCTTGGGTGATGTTTTGTGAAAAACTGACAAAATTTCAAAAAAGTTCCTGCATTTAGCGGACAATGAGGGCCAAAATTACATTCAAACCAGCACATTATATCTTTAGATATATTCTCTTCCAGCACTCCAGGTTCACTGCTATGTTGAACTGTATGTATTTCTTCTGATCTCCATTTAGCATGCAAGTATTCCAAGAAATGTTTCAGAGAACCTAACTATTTCATTTTTATGATATTGACTCCCTTTGAAATCCATCTAAAATAACTTCACATAATCTCATAAAATGGCCATGAAAGAAACCCTTTCCTACCAGAAGTTTATATCATATCATTCAGAAATTTTAAAAATCTTCAATTAATCTTTCCTACTCAAAAAATAAATCTTCACTACTCCGAGATTAAATCTCACTGTTCAGAGATTAAATCTTCACTACTCCGAGATTAAATCTTTACTACTCCGAGATTAAATCTTCACTACTCCGAGATTAAATCTTTACTACTCCGAGATTAAATCTTCACTACTTAGAGATTAAATCCTCACTACTCAGAGATTAAATCTTCACTACTCAAGAGATTAAATCCTCCCTACTTAGAGATTAAATCCTACCTACTTAGAGATTCAAATCTTCACTACTCAGAGATCAAATCTTCACTATTCAGAGATTAAATCTTCACTACTCAGAGATTAAATCTTCACTACTCAGAGATCAAATCTTCTCTACTTAAATTGCTGCTTTTCTGTACTGTAGGTTGTGACACTATTTCATGGCCAGTGTTTGAAGAAATGCTAGCAAGTTCCTGGAAGTCAGTAAAGCAGAGCAAGTTGGAAATGCTAGCCTCCTTTCACATATTTGATATCAACAAAGATGGTTATGTAGATGCTTCAGAACTAAAGAAAACATTGACAAGTTTGGGAGAGTCACTTACTGAAGATGAGGCTGATGCACTCCTTAAGGCAGCAGACAAAAACAACGATGGACGGATAGACTACAAAGGTATACCATTATAATATTAAATGACATGAACAGCTGACAATTCTGTTGAAATATTCTTTCAGAATTTGATATGGCATTTTGTATTATCCTTGCAGAATTTGTGGACTTGATATGCTGTTTTTGACGTAGATTACATTCCAGTGGACTCCTATCCTCAGACTGAACAGCTCTGAATCATCAATGGCAAGAACATCTACACAAGCCTATACTGAGAGCTTTCATTTGTAAATTAAGGATAGATTCTTATCATATCACAGAAATAATTATCAATGTGCAAAATTCTAAAATGATCAGATGAATCTGTTAAGATTTGATAGCTTTTTGAATTTCTGATGTTTATCAGAAGAAATAAATATGATCCTAAATAGTGTTTATGTTGCAAATTCTGACAAAATTGATAATAAACCACTAGTAGATGCAATTGATTGATATCTGCTCTAACAGAATTTCAATATGAAAAGATCGATACCTTGAACTAACCTTGAAACAAATTCAAGAACCTGGACACCCACTTTTTAGTGTGTCAATCTATAGGTTTTGCATACAAAATATCACCTTTCAAGTTATCTAATAAACATGAGAAGAATCTATCCTTAACAAAGTGTATTGTTCATTTGTAGATTAACAAATGTGTTGCTTTGATTTTCTTTTGGATGATGATGTTGTCTTCGTAGAATTCTTTATCTGTATTTGAGAACTTGTGTTGTGAAGACTTCTTGAATAATTTTTCAAAAGGTTCATTCCCTTTTGAGATGAACAAGATCTTGTAACATTTTAAAATAATGAAATGATGCAAAAAAGTAATATTTGTGATTTTACAAATTATACCATGATATTTACCAATGTTTTGTTAGTAATAAACCTGTGCTGTTTCAATATTTATTTCTTGATTAAAGCAATCAATCACATCTCAACTTCAGGGGAAAATGCCCAACAAAATGTTGTCATTTAAATAATACAATGCTTTCCTACAACACAAACCTAGACAGTATTTGTCATTTAAATAATACCTTGCTTTCCTACAACACAAACCTAGACAATGTTTGTCATTTAAATAATACCATGCTTTCCTACAACACAAACCTAGACAATGTTTGTCATTTAAATAATACCATGCTTCCCTACCCCTACAACACAAACCTAGACAGTGTTTGTCATTTAAATAATACCATGCTTCCCTACCCCTACAACACAAACCTAGACAGTGTTTGGGTAGCATAATGGTAAATGCACTCATTTTTCACTGCTGCCACCTACGTTTATTCCTTGCTACCCATTTATATACACTGGCTTCCTCTGATTATCTATCCTCTGAATACTCTGGTTTCCTCCCACACAAGTGACCTCTTTGTACCAATACCCAAGCAAACAAGAGGCACTAATATAAGTTGTAAGCACTTCTTCATTGATTGTCGTAAAATAAAACACTTATTTTTTCATTTATTCAATAGAAATGTAAATCATCATTTAGTACCAAATATTCTATTCAACATAATTATACATCCATGATGTAATATACTGTAAAAGTAGTTATTTATGCATGGGGGAAATTTACACTAATTACGCAGTCATGTAATAAGTGCGTAAATTTCCTCCACACGTATAGTAATAAATAATTGATATACATGTATATGAATTATATACAATTAACACATATTTTTCCCTCATATGTAATCATGGACATAGAAAATCGAGTACTTGACCCCCAGCGTAAATAACCACTTTTACAATATGTTTATGATAATGAGCACTGAATCTGCTCAGAGCATCTTCCAAAGATCTACTAAAGGACTCTCTGTCTGTTCATAGTTTCTACTCACTGGGGAGAATTAAATATACTTGGGTTTACCGGAAACCCAGTCACTTCCTCGATAGCTTTATTTTTCTCCTCCTCATTCATTTCTTCATAATGAGAAAATTCCATACTCAGAGATGTCTGCCCATGTGTAATCTTTCTGACTGAATTTGAGTAGTGACTTAGCTCGGAAAGAGGCACAGTAGCCTGAATGATCTTTGTGCCGTCCTTGGGAGTCTGGTGGACGTGCTCTATCATGGCACGTCTGCTGGACAAATCATGGAGGACTGCTGAGGAATACTCCTCATCTGTGCTGATCTAATGGTCAAAATAATTGTATATGGTAAATCTCAAAATCATTCAAAAAATGTAGAAAAGCCCTAAATTTTATGTCAGATATAGCTAATCTAATGACAATTTTCAAGTCATCTTAAGCATTTCAAGTAATGCTTTTGTATGCATATATATACAATTTAAGGGCAAAGCCCAGAAAATATAAAGAGTCTTGCACATCTAGAAAGTAAAATATCCTAACTATTATTACATTTCCATTCTTATATGAAATGAACAACAATCTGGGTCCCATTTAATATAAAATCTTAGAAATCACAGTCAATAATTTTAACATTTAATTTCCCTATCTATTTGTATGTAAAACTTTGATCCCCTATAGTGGCCCCACTCTAACCCCTGGAGACCATGGTTTTCACAAACTTGAATCTACACTAAGTCAGGAAGCTTTCATGCAAATGTAAACTTTTCTGGCTTGGTGGTTCTTGAGAAGAGTTTTAAAGATTTTCCCATTATATTTCTATGTAAAATTTGATCCCCTATTGTAGCCCCATCCTACCCCTAGGGGCCATGATCTAAACAAACTTGGTTGGATCTACTTTATACCAGGAAGCTTTCAGGTAAATCTCCACTCTTATGGCCCATTGGTTCTTAGGTATCTAAACTTGTAACATTTATGAAGAAGAGAAATATGGCAGCCGTCGTCTAACATACACACCTCTAGTAGTTTATGATTTTTATGGATAGCTTATTGATTGTCCCTACCTCCAGTTTCATTATGGGTTCCATAAGGTGGAGTGTGGCTTTCCTCAGGGCAGCATGGAGACACTTTGAGGCAGCTGCTGCAGCTACGTTTGGAGAAGCTTCCCAAGATAAGTCCACACTGTGGAGAACTACACCCACATTTATCACCGGAAAATTCAAAATTGGACCTACAGGAAAAAGGTTCAAACGTTTAAGAATATTTCGTTTTATTTTCATCAGTATCTCTCAAAAGTTTATTAAATCATAATAATTTTATCAACTTTAAAGTGTTTGAAGTTAATTTTATTTTGATTCTCTATAATATTTTCAGAGATACTGATGGAATGAGACATAGTATCCAAAATTGTAAACAACTACTAAACTTTATTGGGGTAAACATTTGAGCCACCAACTTTTCAGTTACAGTTGGAATTCCAATGCATCTCATCATCAATATGATAGTTTGACAAAACAACACACCTGCTGGCAAACAAGTTTTAAAACATGATTCAGATGACTGACAAACTCTGAAAAGAAAAGCTCACTTGAGCATAATTTTTGTATGAGGTATATAAGAAAACAAGAGGCCCACAGACCTTATCGGTCACCTGAGTACTAGTGAAATGTATCACTACTCCCAAGGGCTATGAAATCTAGAAAAAATTTCTGTTCTGAATATCTAAGCTAAATTCTAATGTTCAGCAACAGTATATAACAAGATGTGTTCTTAAAACTTCAATGCCCTCAAAAGTACATACACTGATGAAAGGCTTTACAAAATATATGTGTATTAACATTAAAAAAACCCTGGGTTGTGAAATTCACCATTTTTTGTACATCCTTTTCTGCTTTTCCTAAGTATGCATTTAGATTTTATAGAGTATCTGCAAACTTAAATAAGTCATTCAAATCATTAATATAATATAATATAAATGGACCCATCCTAGAGTCAAAACCCTGGGTTGTGAAATTCACCATTTTTTGTACATCCTTTTCTGCTTTTCCTAAGTATGCATTTAGATTTTATAGAGTATCTGCAAACTTAAATAAGTCATTCAAATCATTAATATAATTTTGACACCACCCTGAAACCAAACCCTTACCCCTAGGATCATGCAATTTACAATTTTGATAAAAGACTACCTACTCCTTCTAATTATCCATTTAGTTTCAATTTAGTATAAATATTCAATAGCACCAAAGAAGATGTTAATTAAATATTTTACACATAAACACTATATACTAAGTTTAACCCTGCCCTGGGGTCAAAACCCCTAACCTGAGGATCATGAAATTTACAATTTTGGTAGAGGCCTTCCTGCTCTACATCATTGTGCATTTAGTTTTCCTTAAACAGGTACGGTTCTAGAGAAAAAGATTTTTTTTAAATGGTCAAGGGTGCAGGAGTCCTGAAATTTATAATTTTTGTCGCCCTTGTCCCAAAGATGCTTCAAACCAAATTTGAAAAGAATTGGAATAGTAGTTATCAAGAAGTTAAAAATGTTCAATTGTTAATGCATGACGACGGATAACAACCAATTGCAATAGGTCACCTGAGTTTACTCAAGTGACCCAAAAATGCTTCACTATTACATAAATCTATTTGTAAAACAAGATGCTTGAAAAATATACCCTCCTTCTCCAAAATCACAATATACAGCACTACACACAGAAGAATTAAATGTGCATGGTGAAAAAAAGCACCACACTTATATGTCTCTAGTTTTCTGGATGTTGATGTGTATCAGTCTAACAAGTATGAAGTCTTTGGTGGGAAGTACAAGATGTGAGAGACATAAAAACATGTCTGACCTGGTAGTGACCTTGACCTTGGACATACTGACCTTCCAAGTAATAGGGATCATCTGCAAGTTGATGAGTATCAGCCTACCAATTAAGAAGTGTGTGGGGCAAAGCATTCTGCAGATATCCATTGTACAAGATGTGGGAGATGCATTAAAAATATGCCTGGCCTGGTAGTGACCTTAAATTTGAAGACACTGACCTGCTGAGTGGTCAAGATCATATGCACATTGAGATGTGTATCAGCCTATCAAGTATGAAATTTGTGAGGTAAAGCATTCTCCAGTTATACAACGCACAAGACATAGGACCGACCAACAGACATATCCGCAGCAATATGCTCTTCCTTTTCTGAAGGGAAGCACAAGAAGAAAAATAGTCCGAGAACTAAATTATGAACTTTTTATGGTAAAAAAAATAGCAGCTTTTTATGCAAGAATCTACATGTAAGGATTAGCGTGGCCGACTTACCATATGATAAAGCTGATTTGATCCCATTCTCAATAGCAGATTTGTACGTCTTTCTAAACTTAAAAGATGTCATAAAGTCCTCTTGACTGTGTGGATCATAGGATATGACTTTTCTATTGTCCAGTTGTTTGCTGGGTTGAACTGTCAAGGCTACTGTGGCATGCTGCTTCTTTCCACCAATGACGCTGCCCAGGGTCTCAGAATGAGTGACTGGTTCTTTAATCGTCTCCCTGTAGGCAATCTGTAGGGGACCCATATAGGCATCAACCTTGAATTCCGATAATATTCTGTGTTTAATGACCTCTAAATGCAGTTCTCCCATTCCAGATAGAATAGTTTGACCTGTTTCTTGGTTCACTTCCACCTACAAAATAAATATCAACAAGGGTAATTATATTATTCATAGTTACATACTCACTTAGAGGGGTTGCTCTTAGTTACACAGTCAGTTTGGTTCATACTACGGTATCATCCAGGGTGGAAATGGAAATCCGTATTGGGCAAGGTGAAGCAGAGAAAATATATGGGGTCCTTGAAAAAAAAATCATACTGTGCTAGGCATAATCCATGCTAGCGGCAGAACTGAAGCTCATTGAGAAAATATTGGGACAGATTTTGCAGGTTTTTATGATTGAAAAAAGAAATTGCCAGTCTTATCAAAGATACTGAAATTACAATATAAGATAAAACAAGATGAATTTGGGTAATACTTGATATCCCCAGTCAATGCATCAACAGTACAGAAGCAACAAGTATCAAATGGATGTAGCGAGTTTCCACAAAGTCATCAAGTACGAATAATATTAAAAGAAATCAAATATAGACTACAACCAGTATACCTTAAGACTTGGATCTTCTCTTTGCAGACATGCCAAGGCCATGTCAAGGTCATTTTGGTAAGCCAGTGATGGAGGTTCCACAGAGCAGAAGTAAACAGGGGAGGGCACTTGTAGACCAGCCAGCACCACTTCATTGTTCAAATTGTCGTCATAGCTACCATCATGATGTGACTCTTCTGCTTCTTCATGTTGTTTGTGTTCTGATTGTCTCAGTATGGGATTTAGCTTGGCCAAACCTTTTGTGGAAGTGATAGTATCACCAGTTCTGGTCTGCATATATATAAAAAAAATAATTCATCAGATACGAAAGATTGGATTCTGATTGAATAAACAATTTCATGTATTAACCAGTAACTACACGTCGATTGGGATAAAAAATGAAACTTGAAAGGCTCTATTTTACCATTCAGTACTGTAACAGTTACAGGTACACTTGTACACAATCAGCAAAAATGAAAATGAAAAAATGAACATAAGATGTGGCTCTTTACTTTCCTACTTTACTAAATACATTTAACCATACCTCTTGAAGCCCAGGTACACAGACAATATCCCCTGGTCGAGCTACAGATACTCTGCTATAATCATTGGCTAAAATTCTGGACAGTGATTTCACCCTCTCTTTACAATCCCTATTGATGTTGTGAATATCACTTCCTGAATTCAAACTTCCCGAGTAAATCCTGAAAAAGGTTTGAGGATTTTTTTGTCGATCATGAATAGTTTTGAAAGCATATGCACAAAGATCCGATCCATAATATTGAAGAAATGGAAACTCTCTATCATTCGGACTGGGTAGATAGTCATACACAGCATTCATTAAAAGTTGCACTCCTTTGTTTTTCAGTGAAGACCCACACATTACTGGTGTAAGTTGTCTCTTGATAGTGGCATGTCTTAGAGCTTTCTTCACATCTTCTGCTTTAATTTCATCCATACTTTTTGCTAACAGAACCTCATCTGCAATTTTTTCATCTGTGTCACTTAACTGACCAATCAAATTTGTTCTTTCTTTTACTGCGTACTCCCAAAATTTACCGTCATCTTTCTCTGTGAGAGGCAAAATTGAGAACTTCCTTCCATCTGGAGATTTTGCTAAATCCCATTCGTATTTTACCATATCAACAATGTCTACAAGTCCTTTGAACTTATGTTGGTCAATACCATAAGGAAAATTAATGAGAAATGGATCTGTGTGCAATTTTTGTCTGATGGACTCTAAGCACAAACCCACACTGGAACCCATTTTGTCCAGTTTGTTCAAGTAAATGATGGAGGGGATGTTATGCTTTGTGGCCTGTCTCCAAACAGTAACTGTCTGGGCTTCTACTCCTGCCATAAAGACATGAAAATAGAAAAATAAATGAGAAGTTTTAAGAAATTTGATACATTGTATATCTTTTGGAAATTTTTTTAAGATTATATTGTGTACTTGGAAATTACCGGTACAGGATTAATATAATTATGGTTTCAAAAATATTTAGCCATAACAATATATTCAATCAATTCTTTAGTGCTTGCTATCACAACTTATACTTGAAAAGTCGTCATGATGTTAGATTGATTGATTGATTGAATATTGTTTAACGTCCCTCTCAAGAATCTTTCACTCATATGGCAATGTCACCACCGCCAGTGAAGGGCTGCAAAATTTAGGTCTGTGCTCGGCGCTTACGGCCTTTGAGCAGGGAGGGATCTTTATCATGCCACACCTGTTGTGATACGGGACCTCGTTTTTTTTCCGGTCTCATCCGAAGGACCGCCCCATTTAGTCACCTCTTACAACAAGCAAGGGGTACTGAAGACCTATTCTAACCCGGATCCCCATGGGAATCATGATGTTAGACAAAAATAAGAAAGTTTACAAGAATGGTAGTGAAGCGTTTTCCATTGAGCTGAATATGAGAATTCACATGTACAATATACTTTGTTACAATACCTGCAGAAGAATCCAGAATTGTGACAGCCCCATCTAACACTCTCAGAGCTCTCTCTACCTCAATTGTAAAGTCAACATGTCCTGCAAAACACAGTTAAAACTGATGTAATTGAAATTTGAATTAAAGGGATAGTAAAGGCCATTTTCTTCAATTTTTCTGAAAGAATTAAAATAAGTCCAAATCACTCATACGAGTCATTTTCTGCTAAAAATAACAATTTTATTTATTTATCTATATTTATTTCCAATTCTAAAATGATTATAATCTTGAAATTATGTCCCCTGAATTTTTACTTTCCTGGACAAAAATTCAATCTGATATACAAGTTGGCTCCTGGTGTAACTTTTGACAAACATGTAGTCATTTCAGAGTTGAAAAATATCTTTCAAATATATTTTTAATCATATTAGAAAGGAATAAGATGATTTGGAGTGAGAGAAAAAAATTCACCAAAATGAGCTTTAATACATGTATCTCTTTAAACTGTTTTTACCACTGGATAATGAAATTTTTACAAATCAAATAAAAATGTGTATATTACCTTACCCATGTATGATATGACAAATCTATCTAATAGCATATCAGTACTGCAAAGAAAGACAGCTTTGTTTCATGCGAGAGAAGTCACCAGCTTAAAGTCAAGTGTCATAAATTTTGACCTATGCCCGTAGCAGTGAGGATTCTGTACCCTGACACAAGGCCTCCATTTTTAAGGTCATATCTTACGGACCTGTGACTTTCACTTGTTGCTGGGACACAAGAAAAAATGCGGCAAGTGTATGTCATGACTACACTGATAACAAATCACCTGGAGTGTCGATGAGGTTGACTCGGTGTTTTTTCCAGTGATATGTCACAGCTGCTGAGGTGATAGTTATTCCCCTGTTCCTTTCCTCCTCCATGTAATCAGTGATGGTGTCTCCATGATCAACATCACCTGCAGAGAAGCTACGCCTTTTAAATAAACATTCCTCATTAAAAATCCATGTTTTCTTCCTGACACAGGCTGGGCCATTCTCAGGTGAGAATATGACCTCTGGGCGGAATATATTACTATATATATATATATATATATATAGATAGAGATAATAGTTACTTTTCGCGATGATCGGTAAAAGTATAGGTAAAAAAATAAAAATGAAACACGAAGACGTTTAGTAAAGCTTTAGCGCTTTCATTTCAAATCTTCACAAGCTTTACAAACGTGTTTCATTTTTATTTTTTACATATATATATATATATATATATATATATATATATACACACACACAATATTTATATATACATGTATATATATATATATATATATATATATATATATATATGAAATCGTTCCCGTAACATCACATGGTTTAACCCCCCATATGATAGTAACGTAAAAACAAACTTGGGTAAACAGTTTCTCAAAATTATAGATGAGTGTTTTCCGATAGGCCATGTTCTACGCCCGATTATCAACAGAAACACTATTAAAATATCATACAGTTGTATGCCATCCATGCAAAATGTAATTGACTCGCATAACGCTTCAATCAAACAAGTGCGCCAGACCGGAGATACATGTAACAGGTGTAATTGCCGAAACAAAGATCAATGCCCGCTCAACGGTGAATGTCGCGCCCACGGAATTGTGTATTTAGCTAGAGTCAGAGCCGATAATGGACAAGAAGAGAGCTACGTGGGACTAGCAGACACCGAGTTCAAATTAAGATACGCCAACCACACTCATTCATTCCGTAATTCCACGAGAAAGAATACCACCGAGCTCAGCAAATTCATATGGACATTGAAAGACAAAAATATTGACTACAAAATCAAGTGGGAAATTTTAGGAAAAACATCATCATACTCAAACATTTCAAAAAAGTGCAACCTTTGTATTCTAGAGAAATTCTTTATAATATGTCATCCCGAAAAATCTTCATTGAATAAGCGTTCAGAACTTGTCAGCACTTGCCGTCATTCCCATAAATTTCTATTTACTCAATCCTGTGTGTAATCATGCTTAGCAACTATCCAGTATGTTTCTGTGTAACATATCCTCAGCCACGCGGATGTTTTTCGTTAGATGTCATTTTTCTCCCGATGCGTGAGGGGAAACCATCCCCTTACGAAACAGCCTGTAGAGAAATAAATGTTATGTGATTGAACTCCATCTGATCGTCAATTTATGTAGCTCCGTGAGGCCACGTCGAGCACTCTAGAAGATTATATCGGAGATTTATCCCACTATATATATATATATATATATATATATATTATATATATAATCAATACATCTTGATATGTGCATTAAGAATTGATTATTTGTTCATCAAGTACCCCTGGGTCATCCCCACCCCCTCAATCTATGATGATTGCTCAAATATCGTCAAAACAGATGAGATCCTCACCCCTATATCATATATATTTGCTGCATATGACAAGATTCATCAAGTATTCTGTTGGGCAAGTGCCCTTGGTTCATCCCAACCCCTATCACCTTTTGATTGTTCAAATATCTTTGCATATTTTGAAAGACCATTTAAACAGACAGCTTTTAAAATCTCTAAAGTTAGGGATAAGAGGGTGCATGTTCATAAAGCAATTCCCAACACTATCACACTATCCTTAGTCACTAGACTGGATAATATTCATATAAACACAAGCATGGGAATGATATTGTAGTCATAAATATACATGGTTTAAAGTAAAATGGAAACACTAAATGGGACCAAAAATTACTCTATTTTCATACACTGTATACTCACAATTTTATCCACAAATATTTTTGATTTTTGTTAGATCTGCATTCCAGGCTTTTCGGTTTCAGTTTATTTAATTAAACTATAATTATTAATTATTTAATTACACTTCAAATCTATAACATGTGCAAAATAACACAGGGATTTGTCAGCAGCAATCAGCAAACTTTAACCTGTGATAGTTAGATATAATATTTGCATCTATGTCACACATTTCCTCACCAGAAGAATAACCAAATTACTCCTTGCAGATGTTTTTAAGTTACTATTATTCAGGTGAAGATGTTGGCCTAGCCTAGTGTGGTGCACCTGTCTGTTTTCGGAATAATGAGCATACAAGAGCTTAAACTTTCCAAGTACTGATTACAAGGTGGGTCAATGAATATGAATGACACTTTGGATATATGTATTTACAGGCATGAACTATCATCCCAGAAGTGTTTTTTTGATGATACATTGGGTGTTTTCGGTACTTTTTTTTCTTTTTTGGTATTTTGGGGGATTACCGGGTGTTTACGGTAATTCCACGGACCCCCTAAAATGTATGGTTCCACGGACCCCCTAAAATGTATGGGGGTGAAACCCACTTCCCTTGCCCTTTGGAAAATTTATGGATCTGCTCAAAAACATGTAGCTGTGCTCTAACAGTATGTCCGTCAACATTTCATAGAGGGCGAAGCCCTCTCACGGCACGAAGGGCTGTGAGAGCGGAGCTCTCCCTATAGGTAACACATATATTTATGTTTAAAAGGAAAATATAGGAAAACAATGAAAAATTAAACCATACCTATGGAACTTGAAAATTTTGGTACTAATGGCATCGATTCGAATACTATCGCGTGGACATGTATTTCTCCATTTTGAATCTCGTCTACCCTAGTTCACGTCGTTCTGAGATGTTGCATAAAATTCGTATAAGCATGTAAATCTTATTTTCTTAATCATATATCATCACTCCACCATTAACGCCATGTTTGTTGTTGTGATTCAAACGCTATGTTCATAAATTTGCTAAATAACGACTCTGAATATGACGTCACAATGTACTGTTTACATCAATTGCGTTATATTTCCCGCGTTCAATATATAGGCGGATCAAAATTAGGATGCTTTGATACAGCTCCGTCCTCGTGCTAACTTCGGGTTGTTTTTGTTCTGTTTTGGATATAGATACTAATGCCAAAATTTGTTTGCTTCGCCCTCAAACACGGTCACGCCGTAAAACATATTAATTATGTAAGTACAGTATATGAGAAGTAAAAATATAATACCAAAATATTACCCAGGTGTTTTGTAATGCCAGAGTAGTACAGTATTCTTTCAGTCGTCGTCGTTTTGCCGGCGTCGATGTGAGCGATGATTCCGATGTTTCGCAAGTCTCGAATATCCTCTATATTTTCGGCATTTGGACCACCTACAGACTGTGTTGCCAAATTTCTGCACGTGATACTTTTCCTTAAAGACCGGTTTAAATACGATCTAAGCAATGTCATATTGACTTTGCTCATTCTCGTGGTTAAAGACACCGCAGGAAATCATATATCGTCACTAAATTTAAAGCCGAATCGGACGTCGATGACCCAGAATAACCTACACCACAGGTGCTTGGGTCATAATATATGAATACACATCTAACCTTATACATATGTAAATAATCGATTATTTACATATGTAAAAGGTTAGATGTGTATTCATATATGATGACCCAAGCACCTGTGACCTACACGAGTTGATTTAATTATTATCATTTTTTTTTTTGGTCTCTCGAATGCATGTCAACAATGTCTTGTATACTCCTAAAGTCCAAAATAACTCAAAATAAACCCCTTTTAAAAATCAGGGCCGTAAATTAACCTTCAATTTGGAGGAGGCAGGAAATTAGGCGGGGGTCTGTGCACACTGAACACGTTTCGTGCAAAATCCTTGATTCTAGGGCCTTCTAAGATGTTACTTGACTAACTCATTCTAAAAGAAAGATTTGGAATGCTTTTTAAGGGAGGTATCATGTTCTTAGTTATTGGAAACAACATAAATTCTAATGAACTTTAAATTTTAATTTTTTTGGCTCAAAAGTTGGAGGAGGCAGCTGCCTCCTCCGCCTCCATGTAATTTACGGCCCTGAAAATCATAACCCTCCCTGGTTAAATTAGTTTTTATTGGTGTACAAGAGAGAACCCAGATACAATGTACCTGGGAAGTCTGTTGACATGCATTAGAGGAGAAATTTTAACAACAATAAAAAAAGTTTGAAATCAACTCATGTACATATGTAGGTTATTTGGAAAGGGGGGGGGGGGGGGTGTGAACCCGAGCACCTGTGGTTCTGTTATGACAGGGTTGTCTGTAAGATTTTTTCTAGATGAAGTTTATGAACAGCTCGAGTCCCTAAAAATTTGATGAGTTCTCTTTGTATTCAGATAATTTACCTTCAAGAAAAATGAAAGCAGACAAAACATAGATCTGCTTTAACTTGATGTGTTTTCCATTTACTTCACATTTAACATAAAGAAGAATTTAAGCTAAAGTAGAACAACATACGCTGGTATTACAGAACTGTATTTACCTCAGTGTGAAATACAGTACTATTTTAAAAATATTCATATCGCTGCAATTTCGATGATCATCTGAAATAATCTCCTTCACTCCTTGATAGCATTGAACTTTTTCAGGCAGTTGCTAATGGTGAAATCAATTGTATCAGCTTGTGTGTTTGGTCCTAGTCTGCTTTTCAGGTGTATCTTTGTTCGGTTTTGGCATGAAATCCCACACAGGTGACTGAGGACACAATTAGGAAACCAGGCTTGAGTTTTAATAAAGTTGGGTTTTTTTTTTCTTCATCTAAATGAAAATGGTTGCCTTATTAATGCTTAGATAGAAAATGAAGACAAACATTCCCTTCCGTCATACTCGAATTTTAACTACTTTTGAACACATTTCATTCAGTAAAACAGAAGCGCCGTATCAATAGCCCCAGTATTTAATTATTTCAAACACTTTTTAACCTCAAAGCAGGCACATGAATGTGTAATTTTGGTGATTAAATATATGCAATTATTGTCTTGCAAGATAATAATTCTTCCTTATAAAATTTCTCTACACTAAAAGTGGTTATCTAACGTAGTTTTATTAGGTTTCTCTTGTTTATATTCAAAATAAATGTTTTTATTAGTCATTAAAGACGTTCGCACCTGATATTTGGAGTAATGTCAATATTTTGGGAAGTATATTTTTTTATTTCCACATTGAAGGAGAATTAAGAAATTAAAAAAAATAACTGGGATCGCAACGCTTGTTATTGAGTTATAGTGTTTCTAAACATGACCTTTATGCACTTAAAATTTATTCAATCAAATTGAATCTGCACTATGTCAGGAAGTTTCCATATTTTGAAATTTTCTGTCCCAGTGATTCTTGAGAAGATTTTCTCTATATAATTTGATCCCCAAGTGTGACCCCCACCCTTACCCCGGGGATCATGATTTTGATAAACTTGAATCTGCATTACTATTATGTTTATTTATACATACATTGTATTTCATGTTTCCCTCTGGTAACTAAGAAAGCTGTATTATTCCATATATGAACCTCTGACGATTTTTCTTGCATGTACATTGCATTATATTTATTGTACCTCATGTACCGTTTAACATGGTTTGAGCGAAATAAATCGAATTGAATTGAATTGAATTGAATCTGCACTATGTCGGAAAGCTACCATGCAAATTTTAACTTGTCTGCCCCAGTGGTTTTTGATATTTTTAAATGACCCCACCCTATTTTTGCATTTCTGTGATTATCTTCCTTATGAATGGGGTATGACCCTTCATTTAAAGAAACTTGAACCCCCTTCACCCAAGGATATTTGTACCAAGTTTGATTGAAATTGGCCCAGCAGTTATGGAGAACAAGATTTTAAAAATTTGTCAGTGTATTTTCGCTATTATAATTATATCCTTGGAGAAGAGCGTTGCCCCTCATTTGAATAAACTTGAACCCCCTTCACCCAAGAATGATTTGTGCCAAGTTTGGTTGAAATTAGCCAAGTGGTTCTGAAAAAGAAGATGAAAATGTGACAAGTTTACAACGAAAACAAGAACGACGCAAACGACAGACAACGGAAAGTTTTGATCAGAAAAGCTCACTTGAGCCTTCAGCTCAGGTGAGCTAAAAAGGGAATTCAAACTATGAATTTCTGGAAAACGGAAAAATAAATTTTTGACATTATAGAAAGTTGCTCCTTAAACAAAAATGGAAAAAGGAAATATTCATAATTAGTTATCAGTCAACCAAATAATTACTATGTTAAACACCACTCTGATTCCACACACAAGTACTCTGAAGTTGAAATAAAGATTGGTTCCACGCACACGTACTCTGAAATTGAAATAAAGATATGCCGAAGTTCCTCGTTGACAATATCTTGTAGTCTTTGGTGATCAGGTCTCCCAACAATATGCTGGGATTTCCATGGACGCGAATTGTGCTCCTTTGATAGCTGACCTGTTCTTATATTCTTGTGAAGCAGAATTTATTCAAAAGCTTCTACATGAGAAGAATTAATAATCTTTTGCTCTGTCATCGATTCGACATATAGATATATCGACGACATATCTATTAGCAATAATAATTTTCATTCATATGTCAATTCGATATATCCCAGTGAACTCGAAAATAAAAGACACCACAGAGTCCTGCATATCTGTTTCGTACTTAGATATTTTATTGTAAATGTATGTTAACGGCAAACTAACAACTCAACTTTATGACAAACGGGATAACTTCAGCTTCTCCATCATCAACTTCCCATATTTATGTAGCAATATTCCATTACCACCTGTATAGTGTGGTGTTGTTGGTTGTTTTTTTTTTTTATCTCTCAACTTATTCGATACACAAGCGCTTGTTCTGCGTATGATCAGTGTTTAAATCGAAGCAGGCTACTAACAAACAAGTTGATGTTACAGGAGTTTCAACAGTCTCGTTTAAAGCCAGCATTTCGTAAATTCTGTGGTCGTTATTATGATCTAGTTTGCCAATACAAACTATCATTGGGTCAAATGCTGTATGACGTGTTTCATACCGATTGTTAGGCTGTTCTTGGCACACTGATTTTGATTACGGGTTACTCCGTTTACCAGATCAAAACAGGGTTCATGGCGGGTGTGACTGGTCGACATGGCATGCTTACTCCTCCTAGGCATCTGATCCCACCTTTGATATGTCCAGGGGTCCGTGTTTGCCCAACTTTTTTATTTTGTATTCCTTATTATGGGAGTTATGAGATTGGCCACTGTTCATCTTTGATCACTTTTTACCTCAAGATAAATGGTATGAAAAATCTTTGTAGCTGCATACATTGTTTACTGACAGTTTGGTTTCACTATAAAGTCACCAATTTCTCTAATCTTAACATAAAATTCTTTCGAACGAAAGCCTATTAGTTTCATGTAAAAAAAAAAAAAAAAAAAAAATATTCACGTTCCATTATCTCGTGACAACGAGATCTTTTCTCATAATCACGAGATAACGGAATGTGAATTGGGTTTGTTTTTTTGTTTTTTTTACATGATACTAATAGGCTTTCGTAATAAACCTATCATTGTTTGATTAGTTAGAAAACATAAAGGAAAAAAGTGCACAATGTAAATGCATAGTCTTTAATAGATAAAAGATTGACTACCTTTCTCTCTTATTTCCAATTTATGAACGGTAACCTGAGCCTCAAAACTCTAATCTTACAAATAAAGATGACTATCATTTACATTTGATGAGTTTGATTAAAATATGTTGTCTCTTTTAAATCATATATTGTGGCCTATATTTTGATTGGCTAATTTTAAAATTGACGAATTTCGAATTTCAAATTTCATATTTTGAATGTGGAATGAGCTTTTTGGGCTTTCGTATTGGTGGCTAGCGTATCAATTAAGCTGTCGTTGAGATCGCCTGCAATGATAATTTTACCATAGTTGTATGGCAAGCCGTGTTACTATTTATTCGAAAAAGAGTATCTCTTTATGTTTAAAAGATATTTCTAACTTTGAGAGATATCTCTTAAACTTAAAGAGATATCTCTTTAACTTTGAGAGATATCTCTTTAACTTTGAGAGACATCTTTTTAACTATGAAAGATTGATAACTTAATTAAAAAATATCTCTCAAAGTTAAAGAGACATCTCAAATCAACATGCATAAGTACTGATGTTTGACGTTGGAATATGATAAAATCGAAGGATTTACTTGAAAAGGTAAAACAAAGTTAATTTCAAAGAAAAATCCAATGGAATTGAATATGACTAAATTTCTATTGTTTATTTTCATGTGATGAGTATTTAAAATTCCACAAAATTGTTCGGGCCGATAAAGCATTGTTCGGGCTGACAAGATTCCCAGTGTTATCAAATGTGTGACAGAGAAAAAAAGGTTTTCAAGAACTCTGTGACAGTAGTAAAATTGCTTGTCTAACTGGATGAGCCTCGTTCCTCTCAAATCCAGCAGTGCGCTTATGAATATTCATGAATCGAGGAATCTATAATGACAGTAATTAGGATTATCTTCGTGCATATAGCACAAAATGTCTTTGAAAAAGCTTCAAAAACTGTTTACAATCATGCATATTTAATTTTCATAATAAAAACAACTCAAATTTCCTGATTTTCTGCATGCATAACAAAATTCCGCCGCAAGGATCGCCGTGTATAAGCAGTTACGCCCACAGACCAATAAGACAGAGACCATCTAAAACGTGAGACAAGCAGGTGATATTTCACTTCCATATATCAACTTGCTTTTAATACTTTCTGAACGGTCGTGGTGTTCTCTAAAAGTAACAGAAGCCATGTGTTGATATTGTTGGAAAAAACACTTTTCTTGAAGTTGTGGTATTTTTAGTGAGTGGAATTTTTACAGTTCTGAAAAATAAAGAGTCTCTTGTACCACGAGCAGAAGATTTTATACAGAGTTCATTCATATTGGTGGAATTACTACTGTCTGAGTGCCTGTTGATAGTTAGATCAAGAAGGATTATAATATTGATTAATTTTTGGTGAATTTTTTCTCCCTCTCTCTGTCTGTTGGGGAGAATTTGAATGTTGGTGTGCAATAATTTCTTTGTATGTCTATTGGTGTGCATTGGAGGAAATCAACAGCCCAAAAATTTATGATGAACAAGTGGATACTACCTCAAAATATCCTACATGGGATCATTGTAGTTAGTGTGATTTTAATTTTGAATTGTTCTCCTGTTGTGTCATATTTCTGCAGTCTGGACCCAGAGCGAGGGCCATGTTCAAACTACACAATGCTTAACTTCTACAATAGTACCTCTAGAGAATGTGAGAGATTTTGGTACGGGGGATGTGAAGGAAATGACAACCGATTTAGTACGAGCGAAGAATGTCGAGCCAAATGTTCTGGGAGAAAAACTGATGGTAAAGTAATATTTCGGGCATTTTATTATTGTCTCGTTTAAACAGTCTCGTTTAAAGTCAGCATTTTACAAATACTATGGTAGTTATAACGATCTAGTTTGCCAACACAACCTATCATTGGGTCAAATGCTGTTTGACGTGTTTCATACCGATTGTTAGGCTGTTCTTGGAACACTGATTTTGACTACGGATAACTTCGTTTACCTGACCAAGATATAGGACTCACGGCGGGTGTGACCGGTCGACAGGGGGTGTTTACTTACTCCTTCTAGACACCTAATCCCACCTCTGGTATATCCAGGGGTCCGTGTTTGCCCAATTCTCTATTTTGTATTGCTTATTGGTTTTATGAGATTGATCACTGTTCGTTATCTTCACCTTTCATACTTTTGATTTAGTTAAAGCTATTTTATAATAAAGCTCTCGATACATTTCTTGATCTCATGAAGAAAAATCTCCATATTTCACCCTTACAGAATATGAGTTTTTCCGTAATCAAATTCAGATACTTTTAATCTAAGTATTCTTGTTTACTTACTAAGTTTTTACTAACGAAACCATGTTGACTTATCACATTTTTCACAGTAGTAAAATTGTTTATGTAACTGGATGAGCCTCGTTCCTATCAAATCCAGCAGTGCGCTAATGAATATTCATGAATCGAGAAATGTACCATAAGAGTAATTGGGGATTATCTTTGCGTATATAGCACAAACTGTCATTGGAAAAGCGCCAAAAACTGTTTACAATCATGCGCATTTAATTCTGATAATAAAAATAAATCAAATTTCTTGATTTTCTGTCTGCAAAATTCCGCTGCTAGGATCTTCGTTTATATACAGTTACGCCCACAGGCCCACAATACAGGTGCTATAAATAGCCATAATTTAAAAAAAAAAATGAGACAAGCAGGAATATTTCACTTCCATACATCAACTTAGTTGTTTTTAATACTTTCTGAACGGTGTTGGGCACACTAAAAGTAACGGTAGCCATGTGTTGGTATTATTGGGAAACCCCCCACTTTTTCTTGAAGTTGTGATATTTTTAGTGAGTGGAATTTTTACAGTTGTGAAAACAAAGAATCTCTTGTACCTCGAGCAGAATATTTCATACAGAGTTCATTCATATTGGTGGAAATACTACTGTCTGAGTGCCTGGTGATAGTTAGATTCAGGGGGATTATAATATTGATTAATTTTTTCTCCCTCTCTCTGTTGGGGAAAATTTGAATGTTGGTGTGCAATAATTTCTCTGTATGTCTATTGGTGTGCATTGGAGGAAATAAACAGCCCAAAAATTTATGATGAACAAGTGGATACTACCTCAAAATATCCTACATGGGATCATTGTAGTTAGTGTGATTTTGATTTTGATTTGTTCTTCTGTTGTTTCAGATTTCTGCAGTCTGGACCCAGAGCGAGGGCCATGTTCAAACTACACAGTGCGTTACTTCTACAATAGTACCTCTAAAGAATGTCAGAGATTTTGGTTCGGGGGATGTGAAGGAAATGCCAACCGATTTAGTACAAGGGAAGAATGTCAAGGCAAATGTTCTGGAAGAAAAACTAATGGTAAGTAATATTTCATTCATTTTATCATTGTTATAGTTGTTATTTCGTTAAAGCTATAGATGAAAGTTCCTTTACTTTTAAATGGCTATTGTTTTACTTTTGCTTTCATAGCAAAATTGTGTAGTAAATATTTTTAGTAATTTTTTTTTCAAATTCCTGTCGATTCATATTAGAAGGAAAATCTTCAATCTATATACTTTAAAATTCCAAGAAGGATGAAACACTTGAAGCTTAAGATACGGCTTTAATCTCAGCTAAAATAATGTAGTTCCATGTCAGGAGTGCAACACAAAGAATGATAAATTGGGATAAAGCACGTGTCTTTGGAATTAAATAATGACAATTTAACTACAAAAGAACTCTAAACTTTTAAAACAATATATATTCTGTTAAATATAAGAAAAAAGTAACTTGCTGGTATCCGTGTGAACTTTGTAAGTGTCAATTTAAGGAGCATACATCTCATGGTCAGGAGTGCAATAATTGGACTTTTGATAGACACCATTTAAAGGTAACTATACCAATATAGTGTTTTTCTTTATTTTTCAGAAGAGGCAGTATAAATGACATGAATTTTGAAAGAAGATGACAGAAAAAAATCTATTTTGCCCACTGAACTATCTTTTCTACGTTTGGAGTGCAACACATTTTAAATGCATATTAATTTTACATGTTTTTAACTATCATTGTATTAATTCTAAACTATAAGCAGATATGTTTAAGTGAAGAAAACTGTGAAGTTATTTTTGATATTTTTTATTTTTCCAATGATTTAATCACAAAGAAATATTTCTTTCTTAAACATTGCTAGACATTTCTGTCTTTTTTCATTCCACCTGTTGTCTTTCATTTCTGAAAGATGCAATATATGCATTAGTGAATGAATTTTTTAATATAATTTTGAATGTAAATCCCAATGAATTATATTCATGTCAACTTTATAAACCTATTAATGCGTTACACTCCTGACACAATCTACAATGATTATTAACTAGAATACATGTACATTGTTTCATGTCTGTGTGAAAATTTTGTTTTCTTAGAAAATATTTATAATTGACCAAAAAAGTATTTCTGATGGATTAAAGACATTTTTTCTTTATTATCATTCAAATTGAAAAAAATATAGTGTGGATTCAAAAAATATCTTTTTTTTCAGTAAACTTGAAATGGCAAAAACTTTTCCCAAATCAATAACATCAAACCCTATGACTTTTCAAGACTTCACACGACCATTCCTCACGATAAATTAAAAACTAGACTTTTTGACATCATAGACAGTTGAAGCAAAAATGGAAAACGGAAATATTCATATCTAGTGATCAGTCATCCAAAAAATTACTTTGTTTAACACCACTCTGAATCCACGCACAGGTACTCTGAAGTTGAAATAAAAAATATGCTAGAATTCCTCGTTGACAATATCTTCGTGATCTTTGGTGATCAGGTCTTCTAACAGTCTGTTGGAATTTCATGGGCACGAATTGTGCTCCTTTGTTAGCTGACCTGTATTTATATTCCTATGAAGCAGAATTTATTTTTATACCCCCCGCAACAAGTTGGGGGGGGGGGTATACTGGAATCGGGTTGTCCGTCCGTCCGTCCGTCCGTCTGTAGACGCAATGGTTTCCGGGCTCTAAAGCGTTATCCTTTCCACCTACAGTCACCATATCATACATATGGACTACCCATGAGATGAAGATGTTCCCTATCGATTTTGGGGTCAAAAGGTCAAAGGTCAAGCGCACTGGACATCGAAGTAGCAATATGGTTTCCGGGCTCTAAAGCGTTATCCTTTCCACCTACAGTCACCATATCGTACATATGGACTACCCATGGGATGAAGATGTTCCCTATCGATTTTGGGGTCAAAAGGTCAAAGGTCACGCGCACTGGACATCGAAGTAGCAATATGGTTTCCGGGCTCTAAAGCGTTATCCTTTCCACCTACAGTCACCATATCCTACATATGGACAACCTATGGGATGAAGATGTTCCCTATTGATTTTGGGGTCAAAAGGTCAAAGGTCACGCGCACTGGACATCGAAGTAGCAATATGGTTTCCGGGCTCTAAAGCGTTATCCTTTCCACCTACAGTCACCATATCATACATATGGACTACCCATGGGATGAAGATGTTCCCTATCGATTTTGGGGTCAAAAGGTCAAAGGTCAAGCACACTGGAGATCGAAGTAGCAATATGGTTCGGTTTGTCATGCCATTTGTTTTTTACACTCAGAAAAGAGGTAGTTTATACCTATTACCAACACCCTTTGGGAGATTGGGGTAAGCGGGGGATATTCTTAGTGAGCATTGCTCACAGTACCTCTTGTTTAAAAAATTCTACGTGAGAAGAAAAATATCTTGCTGTGGCCTTCGACATTTAGAGATATCGACGACGTTTAGTCTATTAACAATGATAACTTTCATTCATATGTCGATTCGATATATCCTTGTGAGCTCTAAATAAGACACCACAGAGTCGTCTACTTCTGCTTCATACTTAGATATTTTATTGAAAGTAGACATTAACGGCAAACTGACAAATCAACTGTACGACAAACGAGATGATTCCAGCTTCTCCATCGTCAACTTCCCACATTTATGTAGCAATATTCCATTATCACCTGCATATGGTGTTTATATATCTCAACTGATTCGATACGCAAGAGCTTGTTCTGCGTATGGTTCTTAAACCGAGTCATGCTACTGGCAAACAAGTTGATGGTACAGGGCTTTCAACAGTCTCGATTAAAGTCAGCATTTAGCAAATTCTATGGTCCTTATAACGATCTAGTTTGCTAATACAACATATCATTGGGTCAAATGCTATTTGACGTATTTCATACCTACATTGTATTGTTAGACCGTTCTTGGCACACTGATTTTGACTGCGGATAGCTCCGTTTACCTGATCAGGATATAGGGCTCTTGGCGGGTGTGACCGGTCGACAGGTGATGCTTACTCCTCCTAGGCACCTGATCCCATCTCTGGTGTGTCCAGAGGTCCGTGTTTGCCCAACTATCTATTTTGTATTGATTTTTGGAGTTATGAGATTGATCACTGTTCGTTATCTTCACCTTTTATGAAAAAATGACACTTAACATCTGCTATATACAAATAGTATCATGTTCTTATAACTCCTGGCACTGAATCGGCAAACATTTCATATTTCATAGTTATGCATTGTCTTCAAGTTATGTTTCGATAATCTGATCTCTGTAGAAAGGTATTCTGTTTCAGAAAGAGAGACACAGGATGATTTGATATTTTTGACACAACATATTGAAGCCAAAAGTTTTCCCTCTATTATTACAATTTAGTGAACTTGCATATTCCTTGCAAAATATGAGGTGTTCTGTTTTCCCACTTCCTTTCACTAGAGCAAATTTGCTACAAGAATTCCCTTCCTTAAAAGTAATATAGATGCAATCAAGAAATGCTCCTAGTGGTCTACATTCCAATGAACTGTCTGAGGAAATCCACCACTTCATATTGTGTTGCAAAATATTGCTGTTCAATGTTCCCTAAGAATTCCTATATGTCCAAGTTCCTAGGCATTAAATTTTCTCTTCAAAACAGTTCATGGGGGGTTCGGGCCAGGATATGTGCTACTTCAGTTACATAGAGGTTCATGAAGATACTTTGGGTTGTGTTTTGCCGCTAATAACAAGGTAAACAGAGCACATAATGAAATCATAAATATAAATAGCACCGCCCAATCAGGTATCTCAGGTCTTGCACCTCAAAATATTGATTTACAGGATTGAGAAAAATGTTTGGGCCTATAGAAGACATTGGTTTACAAGGTTATTTTTCATAATGGGGAATTATTATGATATACATGTATGGTGATTTTTATGATTTTAGTCTTAAGTATGGTTAAAAGGTATTTATGTATTGCTGCTTGTATTAATATTGTGCTAAAATATGTTCCATTTATTCAGCTGATGGTCGAACACGTAAAATAGGGAGACATCTATACCCCCCAAAATCTATAACACCCCCTTGATAAAGAAAGGGCATACTGATTTGCACTTGTCGTTCAGTAGACTTAGTGTTGTCCACTCATATTTTGAGAACCCTTTGCTTGACAAACATCAGACCTGGTTTACTGACCCCCATTGATTTTAAGGTCAAACGTCATGGGTCAAACTACTCTGATCATAAAATATTGACCATTCAATATCTTGAGAACCCCATTGTTTGTAAGACATCAAATTTATAATAATTAGTACATCGGTTCCTCCTAACAAGGGATTGTGAGGTCATAAGATAATATGTCAAGGTCAAAGTACTCTAGACACCAAAAAAATACTATCTGCTCAATATTTTAAGAACCTTTTATCAAACTTGATATACATATAAATTTTCCTAAGAAATAGATAATTGTTATCGATCTTGAGATTCAAAGATCAGAGTTAAACTTTTCTACTCATTAGAAAATATTGTGTTCTCAATATTTTGAGAACCCTTTGCTGGATCGTCTTTAAACTGGATACACTGGCACCTCAATAGGGAATAGATTATCCCTTTTGATATTAGGATCAAAGGTCATAGATCAAACTACTTTCAACATAGCTAAATATCGTCCACTCAGTATCTTGTCAACCCTTTGCTTTATTGAAACCAAACTCGGTGCACTGGTTTTTCTCTGTTCTAGGCCTAAAGTTGACCTTTTCAGTATTGCTGGAGATATATGTTTCTAAAACCATTCTTGGTAAAGCTGTGATGGTCAATTCAGTTTGATAGTGGCCAGAAATCTTAGTGTTATGGCAGTTGTGAGATTGATCACTGTTCGTTATCTTCACCTTTCACGCTATAGCACCTGGTCTGGATTTCTGGAAAAAAAAAAAGATTTTTCTTTTATTTGAGCAGTCAGAATTTGAGTAAAATCTCATCCCCCCCCCCCCCAAGAGATTCATGGGACCTGCGTCCCCCAAAAAGTTGAAAAGTTTCAGCATAGACCTTTCATATATTGTGCATAGGTATTTAATGACATAAAAGAAAGACACCTTTAGATTTGTAGTCACAATAGACCTTCAATACAAGGTGATTTCTTTTTCATCATGACACAATATTTTGAAATGTTTCAACACTCTACAGGGAGGTAGCTGTTTTTTAAAGGCATGGGGGTCTGTCTGTTGGTTTGTCTATCATCATTTTATTGTGACTGAATATCTTGAATAGTTTTCATGAGGTCAAAGGTCAAGGTGACTAAAGACATTCCCACTAAGGTTTATACGTAGGTAGTTGATCCTGCAGTTGAACATGGAAATGCAGTTTTGGGAAAAGAACGCAATCCCTCCTCTCTACCGTTACTAACATTAATGAATTGGGTCTTATTCTAAGATACGACAACTCGCAGATAAGACAAGTCACAGAATGGACATCTCATAGATAAGACAATTTATCGACACTCGTCAAAACTAGTCGAAAACAAAATACTGTGTCATTAGAACTTGAACATATAATGTATGAATTAAGTTCTCTTCGGGTATTTCCTGACCAAGTCAGTTTTCTTGTTGGAATTTTTTCTTCCCTAGCCCAATTTGTGATCATGTCTTGCTGCTTTTGAATATGTAATTAGTTATTACTTTATGTGTAAAATTGGAGACAGAGAAATAAACCACTTCTTGCAACAAATTAAAAATAAGAAACTGTTTTATTACTGGATGAGTACAACTTATTGTCATCAGGATATCAACTATTGCCACTTTGGCTATACTCTGCACAAAATACGTGTGTAGCATTGACTAAAATGATGTTTTGCACAGTTTATTTTACGTTGATCAACAATTCAGCACACAAATTTCATTGCTGGAAGTTACCTAGAAGTTGGTGAACATCTAGTTAAAATACAGTTGGCATCTTTAATTGTATATATCTTTCACATAAGAAATGAATAACCCTTCAGAGTGTCTATGATTTACCTACCTACCTATCCTCTTCAAGCCATGGTCAACTCATAAGGCTTGATAGCATCTTCCGCCATCTCACTCTGTCATTTGCTGCTGTAACTGCCTCGCTCCAAGTTTGCCATCCTAGTTGTTCGCGTTCTGCCTCTGCACTTCTTCGCCATGTTGTTTTTGGGCGACCTCTCTTTCTCTTACCCTCTGGGGCCCATGTCAGGGCTACTCTGGAGTTGTTGTCATGTGGTTTCCTCAGAGTATGTCCTATCCATCTCCATCTTCGGCATTTAACAATTTCACCTACTGGGCATGTCCTTGTCCTACAGTATAGTTCATCGTTACTGACTTTCATGGGCCAGAAGATGCGGAGTACTCTTCGTAGACATTTTCTCTGAAAAGTTTCCAATCTGGTGACATCATTTTCATTCAGTTTCCACATTTCTGCTCCATAGAGTAGCACAGACATCACATTGCTGTTAAATACTTTGATCTTTGTTGCTCTGCTGTATTTGGTGGACTTCCAAAGAGGATTAAGCATTGCAAATGCATTCCTGGCTAAACTCAGTCTGTGATTGATGTCTTCTGTTGTCCCTCCTGTCTTGTTGACAATAGCACCAAGGTATGTGAAAGTGTCTACATCCTCAATATGTCTATGATTTAAGTGGGTTTTATTTGTTATCCCACCCTCCTTCCCCAGCATCTAATCACCTATCACTGTACATATTATCCGACATATTGTTATATTGTGGTTCATGATTTCTTATGATTTATTCATATCTATTTTGTTTACACATGTTCCTTATTTGTATGTATTTACAAAACACGGAGTAATTACCATATTTTAGTTACTGGCTACTTTACCTTTTGCCCTTTAAGCCCCAATCATATTGTGTTTTGTTAAGTCATTGTGATTTGAGATGGACTTAATCTATTCGTTAATTAGATACATTCATTATACAGTCTGTTTTAGACCAACAGCTACCTGCTGGGCTCCCCCCAGGTACCTGTCCACTCTGCCGCCCCCCCCCCCCCCCCCCGAGTCAATTATGTTAGAATCCGTTTGTTTGATACTACAATTACTTGCTGGGCTGCCCCAGGTACTTGCTCATCCCGCTGGTATCTAGCCCAGGGTGAATTATTCATGAACTCATTAGTTAGACTACAGTTGCCTGCTTGGATCTTCCACAGGGACCTGTACTACCCTGCTGGGCTCCCCCCAGGGTAAGGTAGTAGGTCGAGTAGCCCCAAGAAGCCAAATGATTTTAGTAGTCTAGTAGTATTATATGTATCTATATACATGTAGATGTTGTGTATGAGTCTAATGGTATTTGGTAGATTGTATGTAATAAAAAAATAAACTATTATCTGTCATCTTGTGTATAAAATTATACAGACGCTCTTAAATTCATTCAAAAACTGCCAGAGCATTGTGAATTGTGCATTTGTTATTACCTGCATAGGTAATTTTCAGGTGAGACTTTATAAGGTGGCATTCGCATCTGCATGGACTGTAAATTTGTTGCCTATCCTGCAATGCGTATACACCCATATTAGTCATTAATACAGGTTCAAGGGAATTTACAGGTGCTTGTTTAAGTTATTATTGTGTCCACCACATTTTTAATACTAATTAACCACTCAGATACCAACAGAATATGGTCCGCCAAATCTTAGTAGATTATCTTTACATGGCATGAGTTGAGGACGAATATCATTTTATTTTAATATGTCCTTTGTACAACAACCTCAGATCTGCATATATAAAAAAGTATTATTGGTCGCATGCTTCTATGTTTAAACTGGTACAATTGATGTCAATTCATAATAGAAAACAAATCTGTAATCTGGGTAAATTTTTAAAAAGTGCTTTACTCTTACGATCTAGCCAAACTATCGTCTAATGTATATACTGGTTTTTGTTGGTTTCTTTTTTTATGTAAACTTGACTTATAACTCTCTTCATGTATGTCCATCCTCTAATTCACTTCACTTTTCATACTGTGTACATCTTTTTTGTTTATACTTTGTTATTGAATATGTATTATGCTGATGAGCCGTAAGGCTTAATCAAGATCGTCGATAATGAAACAGATTTATTGTTATATGAGAGAGAAATCAATCAACAAAGGAGAGATTTTCAAAGACTCAATTGATAAAATTGTTGAATATTACATGATAAAATATAAAACTTGAATAGAATTAAATTAAGCATGCTACTCATTAAAAATGTTAATTTTTGTACTGTCATTAGATAAAATTACCTTAATACATGAACTGAATCAAAAAACCGAATCGTGCTGTTCTGAATCGAAATTAAACAGAATCAAGTTAACCCTGAATCGTCCCAGTCCTACTTTTTACATAGATCACGGGTTTTAAGCAAATTGACATGCTTGTGAAACCCACGTAAAGTCTAGAATATATATTAGATATTTCATTTAAATGATTCCTCTTTTTAAATCTAAAAGAAAAGAGAAAGAAGAAAAGCAAGTATGTTAATTAGCACCAACAAACAACACATGTTTATTTTAGTACTATAATATATCATTTAAAGGACACAACGCATGTTTCTAAACTTTTTCATTTTTTCAGCAAAATGAACTCTTTTTATGCCTAAAACTACTTTAAATGTGTTTTAAATGAAATATTTTGCGTAGTTTTCGAGTTTGAAAGCGATGAAATTCAAATCTTGCGATATGCATATTTTCTTTCGCTAGTTTACGCGCCATTTTGTGTGACGTCATATGCGCCCTCGGGTTTGAAAACATCTATTAGCCATTTCATAAACAGATTAGATTTAATCGACAAAAAACCAATTGTCACGTTAACGGCTTGTAAATAATAATGCATTAAGATGTTTTGTGCCGTGCTCGGGTGTACTAGTTGTCGGTAGAAAGGATTTAGACTGAGTATTTTTCAATTTTTCGAAGGAAGGTACGAGAAAAAAGACGTGGATAATTTTTTTGTTGGAGCAAGAACTTTACCTTAATAAACACACCCAGTCACCTTTTCAAACATCGCTTGGACAGAGACCCTGATAAACTGCGAGAAAATGGATATATCGAAGCTATAAGCACTGGTAGGCCTATAGCATACATTCTGTTTTGCTCTTCAAATTCAATACACACTCGGATCAACTGACCTTCACCTTGTAACAACATATATCGACGATACAATGTAACTTCTACCAACTGGTAGATTTACAACAACAAAAAATAAAGATACAAAATAATTGAACTTTAAATTATACAAATAATAGAATATTGTATTTCCTAACTTTAAATTGAATTATAAAATTATTTCTTTATTGAACTCGTAGCATCTTGAGTGCGTCAGTAGGCTATAACGCCGTGCTCCCACTTCGTACCTCCTAAAGACGTGCAGATCACAATTCAAAAATAGTAATAAGATTGCTTTATCAAAATAAAATAATGTGATTACCACTTTAAATTTGAATATTTTTATTGATTTGTGTGTGTGTTGTCTTTTTCTTTCTTTCCGAAATGCACGCGTGACAATAGCTTGGCATAGGGCCTAGTTGTCAACAATTTAACGTATCATAATTTGTCTAATCCAAAAATAAACTAGTTCTAATTGTAACGGAGACCGTTACAGATGTTCCCCAAACCTCCCCCAATTAAAAAGTGATGTCCTTGTGAATCTATAGGAAAAAATCATTTTATTTTAGCCTTTAATTACATGTAGTACGTTCAATATGGTCATTTCAGTACCAAGAAATGAAAGAAAGCGTTGCACGTGCATACACGCGCACGCGTGTATGATTCCGAATTTTTGTTGATGTCGTTCAACAGGCATTTGTATCATATACCCACAGTATGAATTTCATAACGTTTCCACCAAATATAAGGAAGTTATAGCGATTTTAAAATCGTCCAATCAGAAATCAGCACACGTGCATGCACGTGCTGAGCAGTAATTCTAACCACAGCAATTTGTAAGGAGTACCAAGATACATCTAAACCCCTAATATGAATAGAATTTGATGAAAAACAAAAACGTTATCGTCCTTTAAAAATTGAACATTTAAAAAACGTTGCACGCGCATGCGCGTGTGCGTTGGCATTTTTTGTTACACCAACATATAGATACACATATTGTCTACATATGCTGTGAATATCATCTCATTCGCTTCATAAGTAAGATAGTTACAAACGTTTTAGCATTATCCAATCAAAATGAAGCGCACGTGCATGCGCGTGCAAATTGGTAATTTTGACCATGTAAATCAGTTAAGGGTCTCAATATCTACCTATGATATGAATTTCAAGCCATTTCAATGAACAACAAAAAAGTTAGACTGATTCCAAAGTTAGCGTACAAATTTTGTAATGCGCGTGCACGCGCATGCGTGCGCGTGCTGACAAAATAACTATTATTTTTCATATGTACAAATGATATACTATCATCCTATTTAGGTTTTATATCGCTTCCTTCAATATTCTGATTTTCCATTTTTTGTACCAAAATTGCAATGCACGTGCGCGCGCGTGCATGCACGTGCAAACAAAATGACTCTCACTATGCACATCTACAAACGCTATACTATCATCCTCGAAAGTTTCATATCAATCCCGTTTGTAGTTTCTGAGAACACTACCGGACAAAAAAGTACCGGAGAAAAAGAATAATAACTAGACACGATCTCGTTGCGAGCAACGAGTAGGTCTTCCGTCCGATTTGTTGATGCACTCGGAGTTAAAAAAAAAAAAGAAAAGACAAATGAGTCCCAATTTAGTTTCCGACTTTAAGACACTTTAGATATAATCAATTTTTCATATCATAAGCTTCTGAAGCAAAGTTGCGGTGAAATTCGTTTGAAATTCGACTCTCCAGGCGAGCCATAAGGCCCGCGGGCTTATTTCTTGATGTCATTTGTTAGCCCTCTATAGACTCAACAACTTTAGTTCTATATGTCTTTACAAAATATTTACCTGTAAAAAGTTATTGAGATCGACCGATATTGACAAAAAATCGACTCTACAGGCGAGCCATTAGGACCATAGGCCTATTTCTTGATATCAATCGATAGATCTCGATAAACTGAACAACTTTTGTTCAATATGTCCTTACAAAATATTTACCAGTTACAAGTTTTTGAAATCGACTGATATCGACAAAAATCGACTCTACAGGCGAGCCATGAGGCCCACAGACCCATTTTTTGATATTGATCGATAGGTTATGACACATTGAACAACTTTTGTTCAATAATGCTTTTCAAAAAATATGTCGTTTTAAAGATATGAGGCGTCAAATATTTACGATTTTGGCCCTTAAAATCTCTAATTACGTAACATATGACCTACTTTTTGATTTGATAAGATCAAGCTCGTTGAGATGAACATTTCCGCTTCTACAACTTATTATAAAATATTAATAGTTTCTGAGATATTCTCAAAAACATTTGGACCCTTCTGAACCCCTAATTTAAAGGGCCAGCCCGTTTTGCTTGATATCGTAAGAAAGGCCTTGTCATTTGAAACATTTTTTGCTCAACAAGTATTTAGAAATTCTTTACCGTTCTCCAGTTATCTCTACAAGAAATATTTAGGGGCCAAACTGTAGCTCCCTAACGGGGCCACATAGGGTAAAAACGAAATATGCATATTGTTCAGATCATCATTCTGAACAACTTTTGTTCTTTATTGCTTTTCAAAATATTTGTCGTTTTCGAGATACAAGGGGTAAAAAATTTATGGTTTTGGCCCTTAAAATCCCTTATTACGTAACATATGACCTAAATTTTTATATGAATAGATTTGGATTGTTGAGATGAACATTTTTTGTTCTTTGACTTATACCAAAATATTAACGATTTTTGAGATATTTGATCTAGACTTTGAGCCCTTCTAGATCCCTAATTTAAGGGGCTAGCCCCTAAATCTTGATATTTTCGAAAAGATCTCGTAAATGTGCACAACTTTTGTTCTACATGTCTTAACAAAATATTTGCAAGAAAAAAGATATTGGAGATCAAAGGTCAAAAATCGCCGAAATCGGCGAACAATTTTGGCATCCATTTTTTCAGGTCCAGGCGAGCGTTTAGGCAAATCACCTCCGGTAAAATCGAATCCCCCACAAATCTTCTAAAATGTTTACTCTATCTTGTGTAGAAATTTCAAGACTCTAGCTTCAAAACTAACGGAGGAGATGTGTGGACAACAAGGCCCTTCAAAAAGTCACTAAAAGAGAGATAACTCCTGACCGGAAGTGACGTCAAGCACGAAATTTTGCAAGCAAAGTCTCGTCACCAAAAGACATCTTCCCTGAAAATTTCGTGAATATCGATCGAGAAATGGCTGAGAAAAACGCGTGTACTACCAAGGAAAATAATAATAATAACTAGATTCGATCTCGTTGCGAGCAACGAGTGGGTCTTCCGTCCAAATTTAGATGTGATTAGATAAGAATTTGACTGACATTTTCGTTCATAAATAATGATACAAATATATTGTCTAGACGTACAATTTAGCTTTGGTAATGTTTTACAAATATTGATCATTTAAATGTTATAAATTAAAGACTCTCTCTACCTCTCGGCAACTAATTAAAGGGGTCAGCTTTTTTTCGAGAAAAAAGTTAATAATCTTATTTACTGCGATACAGATTCGACTGATCAAGCGAGTCATGCCGCCCGGAGGCCTATTTTTTTTTTTTTTTTATATCATTCTAGATATATCTCGCAAAACTGAACAAATTTTTTTCTACATGTCCTATGGAAATTTTCTTAAGAAAAAAGTTATTGATTGCGACATTTATCAGACTGTTAAGGCGAGTCATAAGGCCCGTGGGCCTTTTTCTTGATATCGTTTGAAAGATCTTGCAAACCTGAACAACTTTTGGTCTACATGTTTTATCAAAAGTTTCTCCAGAAAAAAGCTATTGATTGTGACACTAATCAAACTCTTCAGGCGAGCCATGAGGCCTGTTCGCCTTTTTCATGATGTTGTTTGAAACATCTTGCAAAACTGAACAACTTTTGCTCTAGATGTCTCATTAAAAGTTTCTTGACTAAAATGTTATAGATTACAACAATAACCCAACTGTTCAGGTGAGCCATGAGACCCGCAGGCCTTATTCTTAACATCGATAGTAACGCTTGCGAATCTGAACAACTTTTGTTCTACATGTCTTATCAAAAGTTTCTCGAGAAAAAAGTTCTTAATGTTATTAATTGTGATACAAATTCGACTGTTCAGGCGAGCCATGACGCCCTGAGGCCTAGTTTTTGATATCATTAGATAGATCTTGCAAACCTGAACAACTTTTATTCTACATGTCTTATCAAAAGTTTCGTGAGAAAAAAGTTAATCATTGTAACAGAAACTCAATGGTTCAGGCGAGCCATGAGGCCTATGGTCCCATTTCTTGATATGACACGAAAGATCTTAATAAACTGTACAACTTTTGTTATATATGTCTAAGCAAAATATTTACGAGTAAAAAGTTATGATTTAAAACGTGGAGAAAAATGAGACACTTTTTAAAACTCCATTTTCAACCCCTACCGAGCTTCCATACTAGGCACTTCCGGAAATTTTTAAAACCCAGGTGCACAACTACAACATGTCGTCTAACATCACTGAAAATTTCAGCACTCTAGCTTTTATCGTTTTTGAGTTTTTGTCTGGACAAAATGGTCATCTGAAAATCGATAAAAGGGGGATAACTTCCAACCGGAAGTGATTTTTCAAAAATTGAAACGGCGGTACAAACTTCAAATGGCAACGCATCAATCCTGAAAATTTGAAGCAAATTGATCCATCCATCTCCGAGAAATCTTCTGCACAAAAATCGGTAAGGAGAAAAAAAAAGAATAATAATAATAATAATAAGAAAAGTGAAAAATCAACAATAGAATAATAGAAGGGTCTTCCGCTGAAGACGGAAGATCCTAATAATAAGAAAAGTGAAAAATCAACAATAGAATAATAGAAGGGTCTTCCGCTGAAGACGGAAGACCCTAATAATAAGAAAAGTGAAAAATCAACAATAGAATAATAGAAGGGTCTTCCGCTGATGACGGAAGACCCTAATAATAACTAGACACGATCTCGTTGCGAGCAACGAGTAGGTCTTCCGTCCGATTTGTTGATGCACTCGGAGTTAAAAAAAAAAAAAAAAAAAAAAAAGACAAATGAGTCCCAATTTAGTTTCCGACTTTAAGACACTTTAGATATAATCAATTTTTCATATCATAAGCTTCTGAAGCAAAGTTGCGGTGAAATTCGTTTGAAATTCGACTCTCCAGGCGAGCCACAAGGCCTGCGGGCCTATTTCTTGATGTCATTTGTTAGCCCTCTATAGACTCAACAACTTTAGTTCTATATGTCTTTACAAAATATTTACCTGTAAAAAGTTATTGAGATCGACCGATATCGACAAAAAAATCGACTCTATAGGCGAGCCATTAGGACCATAGGCCTATTTCTTGATATCAATCGATAGATCTCGATAAACTGAACAACTTTTGTTCAATATGTCCTTACAAAATATTTACCAGTTACAAGTTTTTGAAATCGACTGATATCGACAAAAATCGACTCTACAGGCGAGCCATGAGGCCCACAGACCCATTTTTTGATATTGATCGATAGGTTATGACACATTGAACAACTTTTGTTCAATAATGCTTTTCAAAAAATATGTCGTTTTAAAGATATGAGGCATCAAATATTGACGATTTTGGCCCTTAAAATCTCTAATTACGTAACATATGACCTACTTTTTGATTTGATAAGATCAAGCTCGTTGAGATGAACATTTCCGCTTCTACAACTTATTATAAAATATTAATAGTTTCTGAGATATTCTCAAAAACATTTGGACCCTTCTGAACCCCTAATTTAAAGGGCCAGCCCGTTTTGCTTGATATCGTAAGAAAGGCCTTGTCATTTGAAACATTTTTTGCTCAACAAGTATTTAGAAATTCTTTACCGTTCTCCAGTTATCTCTACAAGAAATATTTAGGGGCCAAACTGTAGCTCCCTAACGGGGCCACATAGGGAAAAAACGAAATGTACATATTGTTTAGATTATCATTCTGAACAACTTTTGTTCAATAATGCTTTTCAAAATATTTGTCGTTTTCAAGATATGAGGCGTCAATTATTTATGATTTTGGCCCTTAAAATCCCTTATTACGTAACATATGACCTACTTTTTGATTTGATAAGAACAAGCTCGTTTAGATAAACATTTCCGCTTCAATGACTTATTACAAAATATTAATAGTTTCTGAGATATTCTCATAAACCTTTGGACCCTTCTGGGCCCCTAATTTAAAGGGTCAGCCCCTTTTGCTTGATATCGTAAGAAAGGTCATGACATTTCAAACATTTTTTGTTCAACAAGTATTTAGAAATTCTTTACCGTTCTCGAGTTATTTCTAGAAGTAATTTTTAGGGGCCAAACTGTAGCTCCCTAACGGGGCCACATAGGGTAAAAACGAAATATGCATATTGTTCAGATCATCATGCTGAACAACTTTTGTTCTTTATTGCTTTTCAAAATATTTGTCGTTTTCGAGATACAAGGGGTAAAAAATTTATGGTTTTGGCCCTTAAAATCCCTTATTACGTAACATATGACCTAAATTTTTATATGAATAGATTTGGATTGTTGAGATGAACAATTTTTGTTCTTTGACTTATACCAAAATATTAACGATTTTTGAGATATTTGATGTAGACTTTGAGCCCTTCTAGATCCCTAATTTAAGGGGCTAGCCCCTAAATCTTGATATTTTCGAAAAGATCTTGTAAATGTGCACAACTTTTGTTCTACATGTCTTAACAAAATATTTGCAAGAAAAAAGATATTGGAGATCAAAGGTCAAAAATCGCCGAAATCGGCGAACAATTTTGGCATCCATTTTTTCAGGTCCAGGCGAGCCTTTAGGCAAATCGCCTCCGGTAAAATCGAATCCCCCACAAATTTTCTAAAATGTTTACTCTATCTTGTGTAGAAATTTCAAGACTCTAGCTTCAAAACTAACGGAGGAGATGCGTGGACAACAAGGCCCTTCAAAAAGTCACTAAAAGAGAGATAACTCCTGACCGGAAGTGACGTCAAGCACAAAATTTTGCAAGCAAAGTCTCGTCACCAAAAGACATCTTTCCTGAAAATTTCGTGAAAATCGATCGAGAAATGGCTGAGAAAAACGCGTGTACTACCAAGGAAAATAATAATAATAATAATAATACTAAAAATAATAATAATAATAATGAAGAAGAAGAACGCGAACAATAATAGTAAGGTCTTCCGCAGGAGACGGAAGACCTTAATAATGAAGAAGAAGAACGCGAACAATAATAGTAAGGTCTTCCGCAGGAGACGGAAGACCTTAATAATAAGAAGAAAGAGAGTAAAAACAATATGTTCCCAAACTTTGTTTGGGGAACATAATAATGATTGCACTGTTTATTTTAGAAAAACAGCACCAATTACAGATGTATAAAGGAATAACACCCCCAAACAGTTTGTAGACAGCGACCTATATAAACATTATTTACTCACAATTTTGCCGATTTCATACACGCTTTACTCGCTATATTTGGGTATTTACATCGTTATATGTGTGCACTGGTGGCGAACACATATAAAACTCGGACAATTTATCAACATCGATTTAAATGTTGCCCATGGTAAATTAATTAGGCCCCTAAAAGTTGAGTTTTTAATAATATCTCGCGGTACTTTCACAATCCGAAGGGCGCATGTGACGTCACTGTACCACGTGACTACCTACCTAATTAACTTGACTTTTTGAAATCGGGGCTTAGTTTTAAGTCTATATTGTGGTTAATTATCGCAAAATTTCGACGAACGAACTATTAGAATTAATTACTATAAGCATAAAGAAGACAAAATGCATGTAATATTGTATACTTTGAAAACATGAGATATGTCCTTTAAAATCATGTATAAAAAAAAATTATATTTAGAAGTAAAGTCCAAAAAACAACTTTAAATTTGCAAAGAGGATGAATAAAGTATCCATCTCCTGTAATCACAGCAGACAATGCCTGATTTGATATGTGCATCTTTAATTAATAAGGAAATAGAAAAATTTAATAAAAAATGGGGAACTTTGACCGTGAATTTTTTTAAAAACAATATCTGATTCACAAAATGAATGGGATTGGGCGGCAGGCACAGCTTATTTCAGCCCTCTCCCTATTTCAAGGTCAGAATGGAAGTGGAAACAGAAAAATTAGTCTACATCTAAATACACATATATACACATTCATACATATATACACACATAATATCTATCTATATATACGAGTATATGCATACATATTATATACACATATTATATACATACACACAAACATACATATATATATATATATACATACATAGAATGGGATAGAAAGGGTAAACATACAAATAAATAGACTGGGAAAAACATATACATAATGAAAGAGAAAGAAGAAAAAAGAAAGATATAAACAAATACAAGGGTTGACCAGAAAAGGGCAGTGCCTGTATATTTTTTTTTTTCAAAAGAAAAAGAAAGCATATTTGGTAAGTGCATACAACTGTATATAATAAGGTACTTATGAAAACATTTTAGTATCTTAAATATACTTTTGAACAATTTTTAAAAAAAATCATTGTCTTTAAAACTTGGACATTTTTCACCAGTAAATTCGGTCATACAAGAACATCAAGTTGCATAGATCATTGATGGATGAAACTAAATGAAATCCATGATCAGCGAACTCGGGACATTTGAGGGAAAAAAATAAAAACATTTTCAGTGTGGCAACCACACATATCAAAATATATAATTATCTCGTAAGAAGTTGTCTTTAAATACTGCACTACTCGTAGATGGCTTGGATTGTTCCCAAGTTAACAATGCAAAATTTACCGTAATCAAAACGTGTAGGTTGTAAGCAATACAATTTTTAAAAGCAGTTTTAAATGATGAAAGTGAGGGAAGATTTCTGATGTGTATGGGTAGATCATTCCATAATCTAATAGTGGACGGTAGACAGCTATTCATTTAGGATGTGGTCCTAATTTGAGAGAGATTATCATTAGTAAATGAATGTTGAAGTGGTATGTTTGATAGCAGTAGGTCCTGTAGATATTGGGGGGGGGGGGGGGGGGGGGGGGGGGTGTGCAAAATACTATTTTGTAAAATAAGTTGAGTTTTTTAAAAATCTTTCTTCGACATAAGGTACCCAACCCAATCCATGATTTGAAGAGTTAATCCTCAGTCCAATAATTATTCCTGCTGCAGAGACTTACAAGTACATCTTCCAATACGTTGATTTCTCTCACTGTACAGTACGTTGTCCCACACTAATTCAGGGGCGAATCCAGAAATTGCTGTTAGCGCAGGGGGCGAAGCCCTTGGAAACTTCTGGATTTTACTGATTTTATAAGGCTTGAAATACGTCTCCCATGTAGTCAATTTTACGGTTTTCTGTCATTTTTAATAAGGTGAAATTCATAAAAGGACTCAAATTTTATGGGGTTTTGGAGAAGGAATTCACATTTTTGATTGATTCGGCTAGTGAACATCGTCGCAGGCCACGCCTATTGTCGCTTTTTACATTACGAGAGCAAATCAATAAGTGATAAGTATCATTTCCGGTTGAGACCCACCTCTTCTTTTTTGATGTAATTGCCCTCTAGTGTGATGCACTTAGACCAACGGTGTTCAAGTGCCATCATCCCAAAATTGAAAAAGTCAGGACCCACTCCTCAACTGCCGTCACGACTTCTTCGTCAGACCGGAAATAACGTCCATGGATATCCTTTTTCAAGTTTGGGAATAGGAAGAAGTCGTTAGGAGCTAGGTCAGGCGAATAGACAGGATGTGGTATTGATTTATACCCGTTTCGCTTTACAGCATCCATTGCAACTTTGTAAGTGTGGACTCTCGCGTTGTCCTGTTGTAGCAAAACACCTTTAGAGTTTACCTCGGAGTTTTTCACGGATGGCGGTTCTCAACTGGTCTAGCAAGTTTGCATAGTACACTCCAGTTATTGTACTTCTCTTGGGTAAAAAGTCCAACATAATAACGCCTTTTGTGTCCCAAAATATTGTGACCATCACCTTGCCAGCAGATGGTTGCGTTTTAAACTTCTTTGGTCCCGGACCCAGGCCCTACCCACTGACGACTCTGAGCTTTATTCTCTGGCTCATACAAATGAACCCAAGTCTCATCTACAGTCACCAGACGCAAAAGAAAATCATCTTTTGACCTAAAACGCTTCAATAAGGCGCTGCATATTGATGCTCTGGTTGTCATCTGCTCATCGCTAAGGGATTTGGGGACCCAACAGGCTATTAGCATGCGCATACCTAAACGATCATGTAAGATTGTGAAATGCCTAATGCCTGCGCTATTTCTTCCACCTGAATTTGCCTATCAGAATATACCAGATTCCGAACATTTCTTCGTCGGTGGCATCCAGTGGGCGTCCAGACCTGGCTTCATTTTCTAAAGACGTTCTACCGCGTTTGAATTCCCCTACCCAGAATTTAACCTGAGCAAAAGATGGTGCAGAAGACCCATAACCATTGGCTAACACGCCGTTTATTTCCTTGCTTGTTTTACCTTTTAAATACAAGTACCGAATTATAGCACGGTACTCAACTTTAGATGAAAAGCATGCCTTTGCATTACCAGCCATGTTTGACATTCAATATCTTATTAAAGAATGACTCGATACACGTGCAATTTTGTACCCAGGTGTAAAACATGTACATGTAGATACTACCGGACACAGTAACTGTGGTTAGCGACGATGGCTCACGAAGTTAAATGTTCCTTGCTGGCACCTCCGTTTCTTCAGCGGCTGACAAACTTTTTTGTTTATTCTTGCACCGATAGCAACTAAATCCAGCGCATACAGATCGTCAAAATTTGACGTGTTTTTTAAAACAATTTCATTAAGTTTTGAAGACATACCATGTGTTGAGCGACAGATATGGCAAGCCCTTTCACTATTTTTCGAAAAATAAGACATATCTTTAAATTACAGAGATATATCTTATTTTATAGAGATATCTCTTTAGAATGAGAGATGTTTCTTAATTTTAAGAGATATATGTCTAGAAAAGAGATATCTTTTTCACTTAGAGAGATATTTCTTTCACTTAGAGAGATATTTCTTTCACTTAGAGAGATATCTCTAAAAGTAAGAGATATCTCTTTCACTTTGAGAGATATATCTTTCACTTAGAGAGATATCTCTTTTACTCTGAGAGATATCTCTTTTGCTTTGAGAGATATTTCCTTCTCTTAAAGAGATATCTCTCTAAGAATTCCTGGATAGATATCTCTCAAAGTATAAGTGACATATATGGCAATCCCTTTTACAATTTATTCGAAAAATAAGATATCTCTTTAAATTAATCTCTTATTTTAAAGAGATATCTCTTATTTTAAAAAGATATATCTTTGAAATGAGATACATCTCTTAATTTTAAGAGATATCTCTCAAAAAATAAATATCTCTTTCAGTTAGAGAGATTTCTTTTTCACTTAGAGATATACCCCTTTTACTTATAGAGATATATCTTACACTTAGAGAGATATCTCTTATACTTTAAAAGATATTTCTTTTACTCTCAGAGATTTCTCTTTTACATTGAAAGATATTTCCTTCACTTAAAGAGATATCTCTCTCTGAATTCCTAGAGAGAGATATCTCAAAGTATAAGAGATATCTCTTTAATTGTTGAAAAAGAGATATCTCTCAAAGAGAAAGAGATACCTCTTTCCAATATTTTATTTATTAGTTTGAATACTTAAAGAATTCTCCCTAAACCGGAAGCCTGCCAAAGCAAATATTACCATGGTGGCTGCAATCCCGGGCGAAGATTTTTCGTTTACCGCATATGAAGTGTATACAGGTAACAAAAAACAAAGACAACAAATTGATAGAATATGTGAGCTAGACTGGACTTACATGTATGTTACCCCAACCACCTCTTTAACCTTTTCCGCCATTTTTACACTGGAAGTATTTTGATTGGTTTAAAAATAGGGTTACATATCAATGGCGATGCAACAGCGAGAGGTCATTATGATCACCTGGGGGATCTGTTTAATTTAAAGAGATATCTCTTTTTGAAAATTTAAAGAGATATCACGCTAACTGAAAGAGATATCTCTTTACATTGATAGAGATATATCTCTTTCCATTAGAGAGATATCTCTTTCTCTTTGAAATATATCTATCTAGTTTTAAGAGATATCTCTCAAAGAGAAAGATATATCTCGCTATCGTAAAGAGATATATCTTAAGTTTAAAGAGGTATAGTTTTAGTCAAAGAGATATCTCTTGTTTAAAGAGATATCTCTTCTGGTTAAATATATTCCTCCCTAGCATGAAAAGATATTTCTTACACTTACAGAGATATTTCTTTTGTTTAAAGAGATATCTCTTTTGTTTAAAGAAATATCTCATTTGTTTAAAGAGATATCTCTTTTGGTTAAAGAGATATATCTCTAGTGTAAAGAGATATTTCTCTTATTTAAAGAGATATCTTAATATTTTACGAATGAATAGTAAAAGGGCTTGCCATAGATATCTCTTTAATCGTTAAAAAAAAGAGATATCTCTCAAAGAGAAAGAAATATCTCTTTCCAATATTTTTTATTAGTTTGAATACTTAAGGAATTTTTGCTAAACCGGAAGCCCGTCAAAGCAAATCTTAACATGATGGCTGCAACCCATGGGTGAAGATTTTGCGTTTACCGCATGTGAAGTGTATACAGGTAACAAAAAATAAAGACAATAAATTGAGAATATATGTGAGCTAGACTGGATTTACATTTACAGTTATACCAAATTATGTTTCCCCAACCACCTCATTAACCGTTTCCACCATTTTTACACTAGAAGTATTTTGGTTGGTTAAAAAATAGGGTTACATCATATCAATGGCGATGCAACAGCGAGAAGGCATTATGATCACCGGGAAAAAATCTGTTTAATTTATAGAGATATTTCCCAAAGTGAAAGAGATATCTCTTTTTCTTTGAGATATCTCTCTCTAGCTTTAAGAGATATCTCTTAAAAGAGAAAGAGATATCTCTCTAGCGTAAAAAGATATCATATCTCTTTTGTCTAAAGATATATATTTTTTTGTTAAAGAGATATCCCTTTTGTTTAAAGAGATATCTCTTTTGGTTAAAGATATATATCTCTAGTATAAAGAGACATCGCTCTTATTTAAAGAGATATCTTATTTTACGAATAAATAGTAAAAGGGCTTGCCATATATAGACAGACCCAAGTCGTTAAAACAGATAGTGACAGTTCCATCGCCAAACGCTCTGCGTCATGTGTAAATATCACGGGTCATCGGAGATGACCTTAAAAACGGATGTCCCATGTTACAGTAGGTGTGGTACGCTCAATCAGAACTCCCCGAATGTCTCGCGCACTCGACATAACTCCTCGAATGTCTCGCGCACTCGACATAGATGTCAAGTGCGCGAGACATTCGAGGAGTTCCGATTGGGGGCACGCTAAAAAACCCTCATTGCTCATTGGCCGTAAGCGCCGAGCATAGTCGTAAACAAGCCCTGTATTGGTGACAATCATTCAACCATATGTTGATATTTTTATAACAATCTAATCTAAACGAGCCCCCTTCTTAATTAATACGTTGAAAGAAACTTTATATATTGTGCGCATGAATACATGATGTATGCAAATTAAGTCATAGGTGATTGTCTGTGACATTTGTATAAATATATCTTGAAACTACAAAAATTAAATAAATCCGTAAACATGAAACAAACAGTGCTATAAATTTTTAAAGTAAATATTTCATGCATGTAGTAAAGAAAGTAAATATCTCGCTTTCTTAGTTGAAAAGGCATGCTGGTAAATATTTGAAAATGGTATGGGTTTATAAGGACCGAGTCAAGCTCCCCGTCGAGGCCTCATCGATAGTATGTAAACGCCCATCGTCGGAACCCACGGATTTTCTCTCCGTTAAACTGCATTCACTGGTCACAATAAGATCATGCATATATGCATGTGAAACGAACGTTATGTGATGAATGCTCCCACGGGATGAATGCAGTTTAACGGAGAGAAACCCCGTGGGTTCCGACGATGGTAAACGCCTACATGTGATTATTTCTGCGGGAATGAACTGTATCATATTTCTTTTCCCATCGTCGCTAGACACGGTTACTGAGTACGCGCGGAGACAATATAGGTGTGACCACAGGGGCTTAGTCTGGCCCAATTTCCGCTACGCTTAATGTAGCGTAGCCTGGTTCCCGAGGCCTTCCGATGTGCAAGCACGAAGGCCAGGCACTCACTGTCGAATGGATTCTTCCACTGATCAAAATCCAATATGGCGGACTCAATGGTAAGTAATGGGAATGTACGTAAATGAGCGTATCATGGCTTAATTAGCTGTGTCACTTTCGATTTTATGTCATTAATTGCCAGAGACAGACCTTAGGAAATGTATAATACTTGGTTTTCCATGTGACACGCTTGTTTGATATAGTCTTATCCCTTTGTTTTCAAGCAAGTAGGTGATTCGTCAACTCGCATTTTTTTTACGTGTGTTAAATTAAATCTAACCGTGTCACTTCGTTTTTTCTACTATTGTTGGGTTGCATAGGGTTGCTGGTGAAGATATAGACTGAGTTTTATAGATGACACGCACCAGTTTTCCTATTTCGAACTGGCAATTTCAGATCGAATTTCCTCCACTCATTTTTGGACAATTTTTGATTACATATAGATCTCACGACGTGCTTTACTTTGATAAGACTATATAGGCTATAGCTGAAGTTTAAACGATTACTTTTTTGTGCGATGATGGAGGTGTTTTAAGCTTTTATTGGACTTAAAGTGTACAATTTTACAGATTCTCGAAATTATATACATGTGTATCACTATGTATATTAATTGTTTTAATTTCAGATAATTTTCCATACATATGGAAAGAAGAAACATATGATAGTGGGTGAAAAAAACACCCTCATATATAATGCTTCATGAATATGCAAAACCATGCCAACAGGTATAATAAGATGTATATATTGCTTGTGTAGGAGATAAGGCTATTTATTCATTTTATAATTCAGTATCATGGTCTCTGACAGTGTCAATTATTTAATTCTTATGTAGACCTGCCAACTTTATGCTTGATCCAATAGGCTTGATTTAAAGTTTCTGTTGTTACTTTGGTTTACTGTGAATATTCTGCAGATTTCAGAGGGAATCACTAACAATTTCATTGTCAACAGTTACTATTCCTCTCTGACTCACAGTCCCGCTTGTCCAAAATTATATTTGTGGGTCGGCCCACAGTTTTTATATATTGCCAAATGATATACATTGAGGTATTCTATATTTGTGTTAGCATTATATTTTGCATTTGTTTGTAACTTAAATTCTTTGTCTTCTTTATGAGAGAACTGAGTTCATACACTTCCATTTAAAAATCTTATGTAGTAGCCAGGAATTCTGTATCTAAAACAAAAACAAATGTTACATAATTTGAAGTACATAATATGGCGCTATAGTAACATTCATTGTTATGCTTTTGCACAAACTCGTTGGTACTGCTTGGATTTGATACTAAATTCACACCTGCTAAAGCTTCAAAGAAAAAAATGTAGAAGATCACCATCTGGAGAAACCCTCATTCATCCCCAAAAACAAAGTTTTGCATTTATGTTTCTCTCACTGTATTGAAAATTTTGTCTAGTGGTACTTGTGTACCAAATTAATGATTCTTAATATAGTTTTGTGGAAAAAAGAAAAGAAAGATAACCAGATTGATCTCTTTATTTTACCATGTAGTCTACAGACTCCAGATGGAAAGAGATGGAGAAAGAATTTCTAAAGGGGTATTCAAGGACCCATCCTCCTCCACACTAATTCATATTGGAAGGAATTGACATCCAACTTGAATAAAGAATTACAGACTTCCAGAACAGGTTAACAACTAAATCAATTTGTTACAGTCTGTTATTTCAAGTTTCCCACCTCTTATAGCAATAATAAAAACAATTATTTCTGGCATCTAAAGGTGAGTTAAGAAGTTTATCATATTCTAAAATATGTTCCCTTTGTTAGTGGAAGAAATTCAATACTGACATTTTCTGGATTGATAAAACACAATAGTGACAAATGCATGATTTTTTTGTATATAATGAACTGACCTACCTTGTTTTATTTCAGGTGCATCATGCAGATCCTTTTAAAAAGGAGAGGCCGGATCTTCAGATGACTTTATTGAAAATGAGAAATTTCTGAGTGGAAGTGACGAATGTGGCATGCATACAAGCAGACATCAGCATTCCCTCCCTCTTGTTAGTGTAAGTAAAACCTGCATGAATATAAAACTTTAGAAGAAAAGGGAAATATATTGACATTCAAAATTCACAGTTGGTTGTTCATCTTCTACAAAAATTACAGACTTGTTTCATTATTTATCTATGATAAAATTATGACATAATTAATATTTATGATGTATGTGTATTGTGTATTTACTACTATTCCTGATACAAATCTTTACTGATTATACTGATGTTTGTGACATTGTTTATAATTTTTAGATCAGAGGTGAGCTTTTTGAGAAAGACTCATGGAGGAAGTTTGAGAGTGTCAGTTCTCAGATCAAAAAGTTAGCTAGCAGTAGGAGGAGTAGCAATTCATTCAACAGTATGACATGAGAAATACATGACTAGAAAGACCTTAAAAAGGAGATTTGTCATTGTTTCATGTGGAGATTAAAGAACCTTCGAAATATATAACACAGACATGTTTCAGTTACTTGGGGATAACACTTATGAGGAATTTTGCTAACTTTCAGATTGGAATGTGTTGCACAAGAAATGCTTGATCACAACCCTCTTCTGTTAAAAACCTTTTCCATGCAAATAGTGTAAATGAAATTTAGCTATTTCATTAGTAAACATGTTTTCTGCGCAAGTGTGTGTCTTTGACATTAAATGCTATGATATTGTCGTATTCTTAAACAATGGAAGATCTCTACTAGTTCTTTCAAAGGAAAGCCAACAACAGGAATCGAACCTGTTCCTCCATCGTACAGATACGAAAGTGTGCACCATTACACCATGTTGGCATACATTAAGAACTGGTAGCCTTGGAGAGTAAATATTACATTATTCTGTACAGTTGATACTGGTTTGTGTGATATATGTATAAATATATATATATATATACAAGTATATATAATGTATGCCTCATGTTTGGTAGTCGTCAATAAAGCATTTGAATTGAATATATTCCTTGTTCATGAAGAAAGTATAATATTCTGAAATTTAAATAAATCTAGCATTTCTGTATGTGAAATACCTTTAAAACTAGTTCAAAAACCCAGTGATTATCTGGGTCAGAATAGGTCCTCTGTACCTGATTGCATATTGTGAGAAAAGAGTGAACAAAGAGTGATCATTGAATAAGATTATAAACTGAAATCTTGTTTCACAAGTGTGACACAATTAAGAACGATCTGACCCTTACTGCTCAAAAGACCAAAGTATCAAGTATAGGTCTAAATACAAGCAATTGATGGTGACCCTTGAATATGAATGAATTTTGAGAAATAGAGAAACAAATAATGACTAACTTACATATAAAAGAACTGAACTAGCATAAGATTGCAACATAATAGGTCCTGAAAATCATTGGATGAAAGTTCTTGGGTCCATATGAGTGAAATATTCTCGAGAGGGACGTTAAACAATATACAGTCAATCAATCATAAGGCCAAATTAAAACTTTATTGTCCATTTTCACATTGTATGTGTTTACACAATTAGTGCATGTAGGTGTAACTTCTATCTTTCTAGGATAAAATGTTATGCCTTGCTTAATATCAATTATTTACAACATGCAAGGGAGACTCATAAACAGCAAGCAGTTACAATAATATTTATACTGCTTTACAAGGATAACCAGTCAAAATGAGTGGAGGAAACTCGATCTGAAATTGCCGGTTCGAAATAGGAAAACTGGTGTGTGTCATCTATAAAACTCAGTCTATATCTTCACCAGCAACCCTATGCAACCCAACAATAGTAGAAAAAACGAAGTGACACGACTAGATTTAATTTAACACACGTAAAAAATATGCGAGTTGACGAATCACCTACTTGCTTGAAAACAAAGGGATAAGACTATATCAAACAAGCGTGTCACATGGAAAACCAAGTATTATACATTTCCTAAGGTCTGTCTCTGGCAATTAATGACATAAAATCGAAAGTGACACAGCTAATTAAGCCATGATACGCTCATTTACGTACATTCCCATTACTTACCATTGAGTCCGCCATATTGGATTTTGATCAGTGGAAGAATCCATTCGACAGTGAGTGCCTGGCCTTCGTGCTTGCACATCGGAAGGCCTCGGGAACCAGGCTAAATGTAGCGTAGCGGAAATTGGGTCAGGCATGCGCCAGACTAACAGGGGCTAAGCCCGTTTAGGGCCCGAACTCTATTTATGATATCACAGAGTTCGGGCCCAAATCAGGCTTAGCCCCTGTGAGTATGGCTTGCGACGATGCTTTACCGTATTTTGCCGAATATATTTGATACGGACCCCTTTTTGGGCCTGAAAAATAAGGAAATATCTCAGTTCATGCATGTACAATATACCAGAATTTTTTGTGGAAGTAATGTAGTTCTCAATAAAGTATGCACAGAAATTTGTATGTAGCGCAGCAAATTTAAAAAAAGAAAAAGAAAACGGTGATCTTGTCCTTATACATCGATAGCGCGAAAACAATGTACTAGGATGCGAGCTATCGACACCCCCCCCCCCCCCCCCCCCCCGGTAAGTATGCAAATGATATTTAAATGGTGCTTTGAAAAATTGGCGCTCCGAACAATGTTTTGGAGACGGTAGTGAAATGATGAAATCAAACTTAACCCTCCGAAATTTCGTTGCATGAGGTAGGTAGGTAAAATACGTCTGTCTTTACTGCAAAAGAAAAGTTAAAATCAAGAAAACCATGGAAATCTTGCAGCATGCAGAAAGCCACAGAGAGAAAGATTACAACAGTTACCCTGCATAGGCCTCTCTGAAGTGTGGATAGGCTTATGTACATACCCAATAACGAATGAAAAAAATATAGAACTAAAAATTTATCTAAAATATGCGATTTCCCCGCCTTCATGAATAGTTCTGTGGCACACCGTTTTTGTTTTGACATTTATTTCTCTTTAAAGATATAAGATATCTTCTAAAGTTTGAGATATCTTATATCCTTTATATGATATCAGATACCATATATTTTTTCTCTTTATAAGATATCTTATAGAACATACAAGATATCTTGTGTGTCAATCTGATCACAGGTGCTTGGGTTCAGGAGCCCACCCCCCTCGAATAGTCTATATGAGTTGATTTAACCTTTCTTTTTTTTGCATGAAAGAAATTTAACAACAAAAATTAGTTAAATCAACTCAATGTAGGTTATTCGGAAGGGGTGTGTATGCGTGTTCTGAAACCAAGCACCTGTGAATCGGATGAAAATGCTACTTTTTAAAAAGAGACCCACGGGCCACATCGCTCACCTGAGTCACCTTGGCCCATATCTAAAGATTTTCCATATATAATTTGCATGTAAAACTTTGGTCCCAATTTACCCCAGGGGACTATGATTTTTACAAACTAAAATCTGCACTATGTCAGGAAACTTTCATGTAAATGTAAACTTCTTTGGCCCAATGGTTCTTGAGAAAAAGATTTTTTCTATATATTTGTATGTAAAAGTTTGATCTCCTATTGTGACCCCATCCTACACCTGGGGGCATGATTTGAACAAACTTGAATCTGCACTATGTCAAGAATCTTTCATGTAAATGTAAACTTTACTGCCCAATGATTCTTCAGAAGATTTCCTCAATATATTAGTATGTAAAATTTTGATCTCCTATTTTGGTCCCATCCTACCCCTGGGGGCCATGATTTTAACAAACTTTAATCTGCACTGTGTAAGAAAGCTTTCATGTAAATTTGTACTTTCCTAGTCCAGTGGTTCTTGAGAAGATTTTCCTTATTTACTCCCAAGTAAAACTTTGATCCCCTACTGTGGCCCCAACCTATCCCCGGGGGCCATGATTGGAACAAACTTGAATTTGTATTATGTCAGAAAGCTTTCATGTAAATTTCAGCTCCTTTGGCCCAGTGGTTCTCGAGATGATTTTTAAATGACCCCACTCTATTTTTGCAATTATCTCGCCTTTGAAGGGGGCATGACGCTTCATTTAACTTGTAAGCCCTTCACCCAAGGATGCTTTGTGACAAGTTTGGTTGAATTGACCCAGTGGTTCTGGAGAAGATGAAAATGTAACAAGAGGCCCATGGGCCTCATCGCTCACCTTGGTTCATATTCAAAGATTTTTCCTATTCGCATGTAAAACTTTGATCCCTATTGTGGCCCCAACCTACTCCTGAGGACATGATTTTTACAAAATTGAATCTGCACTATTTCATGAAGCTTTCATGTAAACTTACCTAGTTTACCTGGCCAGTGATTTTTAAGATTTTCCCTATATATTTGTATGTAAATTTTTTATCCCATACTGTGGCCCCATTTTACCTCCCCCCCCCCCCCCCCCCCAGGAAGCCTTCATGTAAATTTAAGTTCTTCTGGCCCAGTGGTTCTTGAGAAGATTTTTAAATGACCCCACCCTATTTTTGTGATTATCTCCCCTTTGAAGGAGGCATGGCCCTTCATTTGAACAAACTTGAAAGCCTTTCACCCAAGGATGCTTTTGGCAAAGTTTGGTTATAATTGGCCCAGTGGTTCTGAAGAAGTCGAAAATGTAAAAAGTTTACAGACGACGGACAACAGGCGATCAGAAAAGCTCACTTGAGCTATCAGCTGAGGTGAGCTAAAAAGTTTACAACAGCGCCGCCGCCCACAGACAAATTTTGATCAGAAAAGCTCACTTGAGCCTTCAGCTCAGATGAGCTAAAAAGGGAGCGGATTGATTTTTGTTTTTCTAAATTATTGACATTTGATGAAAACTGCACAAATCTTAGGACAGCTGCTACTTCAACAAACATTTATTTCTTGCCACTTCCCTGGTAAAAAATATATCAATTAATACAAGTATATTCTTCTTAGATGGTAGTCATCTTGAAACCAAATAAGCAAGTCACACCACATTACACCAGTTTAACTCATTTGACCTTTATTTGAAAGTAATTCTCATGTGATGATTTGAGTTTGTAACAGTTATTCACAAGATTTATACATGTATGTAATTGAATCTGAACATTTTATCTTGAGCAATCCATAGATTGGCACAGCACTTGGGTCATTGACTTTCCTGTCAGCTGATGTTCCCAATAAGTGACAACATGACTGCGGATTTCAGTACTTGTTTAAAATCTACAGTACATGCATTTGTAACAAAGGCAATCAATAGTGGGAATATTTTTCAAAAGGAAATAAATCGAGCCATAATCATTGTTTCAATTTTATTTCTCATGTAACAGTAACACTCCTTATGTACATGTCAATGTGAAAACAATGTTTGCATTATTTTGAATGAAAAGCAACAACAGTGCATATGCCCTTTTAAAATCCTGATTCCTGAAGAACTTTTATGCATTGGATTTGTTCATAAAACAAAAGATTTGACACTGACTTGAAATGATAGAAAGATCTACAACCTATTTTTGTCACATTCTTGAGAACTGTATGATATTTTCATATGTATTAAAAGGTCTTTTTCATGAAAATGAAAACATTTATATGAATCATGAAAAGTATAAAGATATTCTTTGTTGAAATATCACTGATTCAAACTGTAATGAAATCTGCAACTGATTGAGTGTTGGTCGAGCTAACTAGGATCTAGATCAGGACAGCAAAATACTGCTGAAGAGCTAGTTTGCTAGGATCTAGATCAGGAGGGCAACATAATGCTGAGGAGCTATGATGAACTTGAGGGACTCTCCTGTCAAAGAAAAACAATAATCAGTCCTTGTATGAATTTTACCATGTGAATAAAAATCTTATCGAAGTAGCAAATGTACTACAGATACACCAACACAGATAAATAGTCACAAGAATATTTACATTGGCAGTTTATACCCATTTAAATCCAATATATTAGTATATATAATGCATCTGCAAACAATCTTGTGCATATGAAGAAAATAATGTATTTCATTGTATTGATAAAACCATGCTTTTAGTTATTACATAGGTATGTAATATACAAAGAACTACCAATCTTATAGAGTAAAATACCCCCCCCCCCCTTTTCTTCTTCTTCTTCTTCAGAAAACCCCACTCTAGACCAGATTTAGTTTTCCATAAGAGTTTGCACTAGCACACAGTTATACATGTAGAATGGAATTTATCCTCCAGTTTCTTTTTAAATACCCTGTATTTATTGCTGTATACATAGAGGATCTCAATTCTCTCCATCACATTATCAGTGTTGTCCAGATGCATGTATATACATGATGAATTCAATGAAGCAAAGGGTTGCTCATTTAAGGATGAAATTTGGGGGGTCTTTGGGTGAGATTTTTATTGGTATCACAACAACAAAGACTTTGAAGAATTTCCAATACAACACTCATGACTGTAAAGATTGTTGTTTGATTGTTTTGAAATGTAAAAAAAAAAAAGCTCATCCCTTTTCAAACACATGTAAAAAAAGAATAAGATCTTCATTTATTAATACATTAATATTAAAGCTAGCATTAGGTAGTTACAAATACTAATTTCAACGGAAAATTCATACATGTATAATATTTCAGCAGACTGTGTTAATTCTGCCAAAACTAATTGCTTAGATAACAATTAATAATGATTTTCATATACATTTTTGATTTTCAGATATTTGTGTAACATTATTGAAGTTTTAAAGAGACAGTTCATTGCATCAATCATTTCACTTTTATATCATCTTTCAAAATCAGTGACTTTATTTTGTAAACTGGAGTATGGTATAATGATGTATTCCCCTATTTCCTTGATTTACAAGCCTTCTAAAGATTTCAGGCTTGAAATTATATCATTATGTAGCATGGTGAAAAATAGCATTGTGTGTTGAATTTAAAGTGACTTATAATATCCTTCATTAGTATGAGTGTGAGATTGGGAAATTCCACCTCAGGGACAAGATTCGCAATCTAGGACAAGTCTTTGCCGATTCCTAGACAACAAATCTTGTCCCTGAGGTGGAATTTCCCTATCTCACATGAGTAATAATTAAGAATTATTTTTCTCACATTTTATCTACAGTTTAGTGCATTAATTCAGGAGCTTTGAGAAGATTTAAAAATCATCAAAATCCTCATTTGAAATTAAATGCAAAAACCAATTATACAGTCAGAAAGAGCATACCCAAAAATGGTTTATACTTAATGTGTAAACTAAAAAACCCAAGACTGACCCTTAGAAAGCTATATTAAATCAAGATTTAAAGACTACAGTTCAAAATATTTTACTTCTACATGTAACGTAAATCATACAATAAACATAATGATGTCGTAGCAGTGTAAGATAGAAAAATCTCACATGGCTGTCTCAAGCGGGTAATGTCGGTCTCACACTGTGATAATGTGAGAAAAGTATTTATCAAATATGCCATGAATTGTTCAATATACTCTTGGTAATTACAATAATTGATATTAGCTATATATGAATAAGCAGATTACCTGTGAACAACAGGCATACATTTATGGTTTCTTACTATTTGTGTCAGTTCATCTGAGATGTGGTGATTTCAAAGACATAAGGAGACAGAGTTTTTTAAAATAAAAATTTTCATCTACGTGTGAGAGTGTGAGATGGGCTTGAAAAGTATGAAATATAACATGTATGCAGATATCATTAGTACATGTACATACTTTGAAGGTTTTTTAATGACAACAACTAATTTTGTTCAAATACAGTTGTGATACTTTCAAAAATTATATTCAAAGCAACTTGAGAAACACACACCTTTAATGACAGACTCATTTGACAACACATTGACATAACATTGTGTGGACTGAGGAATGTACATCTGTCGTCTCAGCATGGCACACTCTTTAAAGCCAGGTTTCCATTCTTTCCTGAAATTAAATTACAGTTTAAACTTTTAAGCCACAAACTCTTCTCTCAGCATCATTTGTCTGGATTATCATAGAACAATAAATTTAACTAAAATACTTCATAAATATATTTCCAGTCTCTGTAAATCTCAAAGTATTTATCTCAAGCAAATTTGATGGTTTAGAAGGCTTTGTGAACTGGAGCATCCTCTTGTAATATAGGTATTAATAAAATCCCTTCCAATGATCCTGTAATGATATCTTACACTTGAAAATAAAGAGGAACCAAGATCTTTCTGCAAAGTAGCATTCTTGCAAAAATAGCATAAAAATCTGATAAAACTTGTGCACAAGAACAGGAACTTTCAATTTCTGCCTTTGGTGACTTGTTCAATTTCTGCCTTCAGTGACTTGTTCAATTTCTGCCTTCAGTGACTTGTTCAATTTCTGCCTTCAGTGACTTGTTCAATTAGGCGCTTGACATTGAAAAACAAGAAGCCCATGGGCCACAAAGCTCACCTGAGTCAACCTGGTCCTGTTGTTTTTAGCAGACTTTTAAATTTTTTTTTTTTAATCCTTTTTATTCCCATGAAAAATTTTGAACCCATGTTATGACCCCACCTTCAGCATATAGTTATGACTTAACCCGACTTGAATCCACACAACATATTACCCTATATTCATGTAAAAAAAAAATTAATCCCTGATGCTAGCCCCACTCTAACACCATGATCCATATTAAAAAAAAGATTTTCAAAGTATTTTTCATACATACTCATGTAAAACGTTGAATCCATATTGGATCCAAACTTCAACAAGGACAATGATTTGAAAGAACTTGAATTTGCATTACCTGAGGCTGCTTGCTTATTGATATGACTAATCCTGACCCTGTTGTTCTTGATAATAAGAGTTTTAAAAGATTTATTCTTATGAAAAACTTTGATCCCTTATTGAGGCCCCATCCTACCACCACCAACCCTCCCTTGGGCCAGGATTTGAATAAACTTGAATCTGAACAGAACTACCCGAGGATGTTTGCATACTAAAATCACTTATCATGGCCTTCCTACTCTTGAGAAGATTTTTTATATGATTTTTTGCTATGAATTCCCATATAAAACTCCACTGTGACCCCCTATTGTGGCCCCACCCTACCCTTGGTAACATTGATTTCAACAAATCTGAATCTGCACTACCTGCGGATGCCTGCCTATTAACATGACTAATCATGGCTTAGCTGCCCATTAGATTTTTGAAGACTTTTTATTGAATATTCCCATGTGAATAATTGACCCTTTATTGTGGCTTAATCCAGCCCCCCAGGAGCCACAAATTGAACAAACCTGACTCTGTACTACCTGAGGATGCTTACTTATCATGACTGTTGCTTTTGAGAGAAAGATTTTAAAAGTTTTTCCCTCTATATTCCCATATAAAACTCTGTTCCATTATTGTGGCCTCACCCTACCTACCACGGTCATGCTTTGAATAAACTTGAGTCTGCATTACCTGAGAATGTTTGCATATCAATATGACTAATCCAAGATCCTGTTGCTCTTGAGAAGATTTTTTTTCTGTAATTCTGCATTTAAACCTATGATCCCTATTGCGATCAAACCCTACTCCCGGGGACCAAGATTTGTTCAATTTTGAATTTAAATTCTTTAAGGAAGATTTCACATAACAGTGATTTTTTGGGGGACAAAATGCCACCGATATTCCGCTGTTTCCCCTCACTAAAATTAGCTGTTTTTTCCCAATTATATATATGTTTTTCCCAATTTCAAATCTAGGAAAATTAGGCCATTTAAAAAAAGGGTTACCATATATTGCTGACAAAGAGTAAATACGTTTTTCTCTCAGTTTTATTCTCCAAACCACTGCACATGCAAAAGGTTTTGTAAAAAATATGTAAAACAATAGAGGCATTCATATAAGCAGATATGCAGCGAAGTATATAGTTTCCAGATACACATTAAGCCATATTGTTGACAATTTAGTTTGACCGCCATTACATGTAGGGTCAGGCTAATAACAGGAAGTGGCCAACAGTATAGGGTTTTACTAAAATCCGAAAAATACAAACAGGAGAGACATTCTGGAAACTTGATTATTAATATAATATTTACAAGTTTATGGGTACAAATGCTGGTGAATTGATAATTTATTATTTTCTTTATGAAATTAGACAATAAGAATTTCTTAGAAATTGAAAAAGTAAATAATATACATACAAGGTGTGACTTGCAATACATATTTAATGTTAAATAATTATTTCTTTTATGATTTTAAATTAGATCTGAAATAAACCTCAAACAAAAAAATTGTTATTTGATTATTTTATGCATCTTTATCATTTTGATGTACTATGAATGATTTTTCTCAATTTGAGGAAAATGTCGCCATTTTTTCCCAATTCAAAAGGAGGGGTGGTAGTTTGAAAAAAAAATAAACAATCACTGTATAAGTTTGACTATTTCTGGTCCATTGTTTCTTGAGAGGAAGATTCCTAAAAGATGCCATTTCTTAATTATCTCCCCTTTGAAAAGATTTTGACCCTTCATTGAATAATTTTGAATCCCCTTTACCCAATGATGCTTTATGGTAAGTTTGGTGGAAATTGGTCCAGTGAGAGAAGAAATAAAAAATGTGTAAAGTTTACAGATAGATAGATGGACAGACAGACAAAAGGTCATTGAAAATGCTCACCTGACAGATGGACAGACAACATGTCATATATATAATGCTCATTTTAACCTTACAACTCAGGTGAGCTGATAAAAAGGAAAGTAAATCTTTAAAGTAAGATAACATCCATGTAAGTGATGTTGAAATTTGATGTAAAATACAACAGAAATCTTGTAAACAGAACATTTCAGAATGTCCATCCCGGCATCTTGATCTTTCACATTTAAACTTGGAAATTAAAAAGAATTCATATCTTAATGCCAGGTAGCATTCACTGTTGGTAAAATGGGAATAGAAATGTGTAATCCCTTGTCAGTTACAAAGGGATAGCAGTCTGAATGCACCCTGTCAAACTAAATTAAATTCAGTTAATATACCTGGTACAATACTAACAGATTGCCACTGACAAGTATCGTAATGATAAGTCAAACATCATACCAAGTGTTTTCAATCCTCCGAATTTCCACTTCATCAACTTCTGTCAAATCACCAATGAATTGTGTTTCATATCCTCCTTAAAAAAATTATATATAATGTTGAGTATTGTAAGTTTCATACAAGGATGATAAAGTGATAAAGTTGACTGTAAAATTTACAGCAAATACAATGTACATATATCAACAAAGCAGAGTCAAATCATAATTATATTTACTGTTACTCTTATTGTGGGCGTACAGGCATTTTATAATAATGATGTAGTTGATGAATGTGTATTTGTATGAATTCAATATTTAAACCCTCAATTCACCTGTATCAGATTATTTTAACTTCTTACCTGTGGCAAGATTCCAAGCAAAACAGAAACTTGTCTGATATCTTCTGATGGCGTTCTTACTACATTCAATTTAAAAAAAGGCAGATTAACAACATTCAATACAGACATTCAAAAGTGATCTACCATTCAAATAACACTGCTTAAAATTAAACTTTATCACCAAATAAAGTGCACCACCACGGCACATGATACGCCCGTCACATATTGTTAACAGTATAGATTGTACCCATTAAAACATTTTTTTTAATATCACCTTAATTAAATGTCACAGTGACCTTAAAGTAGGATGCGACACACCTTTTACCTAAGATGCATTAGTTGACCAATTTTGGTGATTCTAGGTCTAATAGTTTTCAAGTTATGAGCCGGACAAGTTTTTGCCATATATGGCCATATCTTCTTAATGAAAAGTCACAGTGACCTGGTTTTAATGTGCGACACACCTTCTACCCAAAATGTATCTACAGACAAAGTTTGATGATTCTAGGCCTTGTAGTATTTAAGTTACGGGTCGGACACGAAAAAGCTAACAGACGGATGGACAGACGGACGGACATGAATGCCATACCATAATACGTCCCGTCTTAAGACGGGCGTATAAAAAGTATCAGTGTAGGGATATTTGCAAACCTGCGTTTGATTTTCCTGTTTGTATCAAATTCTTCTTTGGCATGTATTAATGCAAACACTTTGCCTATCACTGTTGTACTCTCAGCACACACCTAAAATAATGTAAATTAGAGAGTACACACCTAAAATTATGTAAATTAAAGAGTACACACCTAAAATAATGTAAATTAGAGAGTACACACCTAAAATTATGTAAATTAGAGAGTACACACCTAAAATTATGTAAATTAGAGAGTACACACCTAAAATAATGTAAATTAGAGAGTACACACCTAAAATTATGTAAATTAAAGAGTACACACCTAAAATAATGTAAATTAGAGAGTACACACCTAAAATTATGTAAATTAGAGAGTACACACCTAAAATTATGTAAATTAAAGAGTACACACCTAAAATAATGTAAATTAGAGAGTACACACCTAAAATTATGTAAATTAGAGAGTACACACCTAAAATAATGTAAATTAGAGAGTACACACCTAAAATTATGTAAATTAAAGAGTACACACCTAAAATAATGTAAATTAGAGAGTACACACCTAAAATTATGTAAATTAGAGAGTACACACCTAAAATTATGTAAATTAAAGAGTACACACCTAAAATAATGTAAATTAGAAAGTACACACCTAAAATTATGTAAATTAGAGAGTACACACCTAAAATTATGTAAATTAGAGAGTACACACCTAAAATAATGTAAATTAGAGAGTACACACCTAAAATAATGTAAATTATATCAAAATTATTGAAAAAGTAAATACATGTATCATAAATGGGAAATTCTTTTAAACAATGACACTTCCCTCTATACCTCTAAACTGAATTAATATTTGTTTGAACTTCAATGAATGGGTCCTTGCTGAACTTAAATATGCATATACAGGATCTGTTTGGTATTAAGTTGAATACCCCTAATATAAGAAGAGGGTTGGTGTTCCTAGCCATATTCACTATATAACTCAACCAATTTGAAAAACTTTGGATATCTTTAAACCCATTGAGTTCATTTAGTTCTCCTTTAACATTTTTGAAAATTTGTCACTTTTTGGCAGTTTTCTGCCCCACCCCTATTAAAGCCCCCAGGGGTGCAGAAGTCCTGAAATTAACAGTTTATGCCAGCCTTGTCCCAGAGATGCTTCATACTAAATTTGAAAAGAATTAGAATGGCAGTCAATCTAATTAAATCAGATCTGCTCATGCATATCACTACTAGTGCCTTGTGTAGCAATATACGAGAGCGGATCAAAGGATCTAATTTTAATTAGATTAAATGGCAGTTATCAAAAAGTTAAAAATGTTCAATTATTAACACGCAACAGATGACTGCGGATGCACATGTAAAGATGATGGAAAACTGAAACTACATTGTTCTCATTAAGCAAGCGAAGTGAGGAAAAACATAGAATAACATTAATTTTTGACAAATTTATAGGCCTAATATAGGGAAAAATGCCATTTTCAAGCAAAAATAGAGATTATAGGGGACTGTAAAATATATAAGGATTCTATAGGAAATATAAGGCTGCTTGAAGGCCTGTTTGTAGAATTTTTTTATTGAACCAGAGGCTGGAGCTGACTACAAATACATGTATAATTAAGAATTCTCTCTGGAAAAATAAAAATTTATTGAAATTCGTTACACTCTGTTACTATTTTTGCACCAAGTATCAAGGGGTTTAGTTAGAAATAGCTTGCCTTCCTAGGTTACCTTTTATAAAGCCACAAAGTCTTCCTGAAAACTTCAAATAAATGTATCAAAAATATAGTCTTATTTATATGCACATGCTGTCTTGAGATAATCTGATTAAAAAACCAAATGAAAATAGGATAGACTCATACCTGTTGTAAGGTCTTTCAAATGCAGAATGCAATTATCTAATATTTTGGGTAACTCAGAACTGACATAAAACCCATTCAATACATAATTCTCATTAAAATCATTGTATAAAAATATCTTACATCTAGAATCTGCAGGTCATAGTTGGTGAAAGCTATGTATCTGTGACCCCAATCAGCAAAGTGACCTATGACCTCCTCTAAGTAATGTTCCACATCAAAGGTCATCTGTGTCACTCGAACACATTCCTACGGCATACAAAATTTGTTTGATTTCTCACAACAAATTTATTCAATAGGCAGTATCTTCCAAAAATAAATGTTAAGAAGCAGAACATTTTCAATGCAAAAACTGTCAATTATTGTATAGCGGTTTTTTCCTCAGGATGATATTTAATATCTAAATTTGCACCCAAACAAGTCTGCAATCATGTACTTTTGCAAGAAAGATAACTCTGCATACCAGTTGCAGTTGGTTTGAAATGGTTTCATGACAAAGGTACATGTAGCACTCTTTAGCTTTGGAGGTAGATAAATTAGGCCTACTGGCTTTAACTTTATGTCAGCTGTTTCTGACAACAGTAAAACTTTACTAATAGTTTTACAAATAAGTAATTACTAATGACTAAATTGCTTGTCATGTTTTTTTGTTTTGTTTTTTGTTGTTGATGTTTTGGAACCCCATGCCTGCCAAAATACAGTAAGCGAAAATTATTTGATTATTACCTTATGAGGAAGAAAATCTCCAAAATTTACACCAGGAGAAAAAATTCGCTCTACAGTATTTGAAGTTGTTTTTCTCTAATAATCATGAATAGAACTATTGCACATTAAGTATTTTTCTTTTGACATTAACCTACTAGAAGTAACTGAAATATTTCCTATTTGTTCTGTATTACCATGGCTACATGTACATTACCTGCGGTGCCTCTCTACAGTGTGCTGGAGGAAGAGGTTTCTCTTTGTCACCATAAACTTCTAGAGGTAATATACTTCTATAGGCAAGATCAAAGTCCTCTGAAACAAGAAACTCTTATGATAACATGTTTTAAAATACCTTATATTGCAATGAACTGTTACCTTGATAAAATCAGATGTGAGCATAAAAACTGAAGAGCACAAATTTTTTAACTGACACAGAGAGCTAACCAAATGCACTGACCCGCAAACAAAATTCAAATACACCGAATGATTGCATAATTTAACCACTGAATCTTAAAAGGCACAATACATATATATGCAAATGTCATATCATCTTCAACTTCCACTTTACCTTCCACAATGCCAGGAGACTGATTTCCACTCTGTAAAGCATGGGAGAACTTGCGGACAGTGTAGGTAACAGTCCTTGTTTCATTGACTTGTAAATACACACTGTCTGCACTCTTACTGGTACTAGTGGTGCTGGTACCACTATTGGATGGAGAAAAGAAAGATCGTTGGGAGGAAGCAGTATTCTTAATTCCAAAAAGACAGTTGTTACAGTTGGAGTTGGGTTGAAGTGGGCTACACACTGGGCTGTAAAGGGGCCCTGGGGACTTAGCTGGGCCAGGAGAACGGCAGTTGCTGGGCTGGCTGGGAGATGATGTGGATCTTGCATTATCTGTGGGTTCGTTTGGTGGGGTGGACTTCTGTGACATACTTATAAGAGGAGAGTTACATTTGCTCAGATCATTGTTATCACATTTGGAGGGTGATTTAAGGCACTTAATGGAATCCAGTGGAGAATTATCCTTATCAATAGTGTGGACCTGAGATCCACTTTCATGGACCTCTTGCATCACTGAATTATTCTGCATCAGAACATCTCCAGTTTGTGAGGTATCTGTCATCACATTAATATTATCCAACCAATCTTGTGAGGAAGGCACTAGAGACCCACCATGCTTGCATAACTTTGATCCCTCCATATAACTAGCTCTCGGAGAGCGTTGACGAGTGCACTCCTTCAACAAGCCACCATCCATGTTTTCCTTCTGACTCTCATCCATCAAATCCACAGAATGTGGTGAAGGACAGAGAGTGGGGTCTGTGTATTTACGACGACACTCGCACAATGTTGGTGAAACTGGTCCCTTGGAATTCTGCTTAAGACTTTCAAGCTTTGGATTCTCTAAATACTGATCTTTATTTTGATTGTCTATAAGAATTGATACTTCTGTTAATGCTATGGAGGTAGATTCCTCTTCATCAAAGCCATCTACATTAACTGTGAGAGCCACTATGGAATCCCCAGTATTTATGACAGCTACTCCATTGATTTTCAACTGTGTTCTTGGTCCAAATGGGGGAAATGGAGGAGTTAACTCAAACTTTGTATGTACAGAGAAAGCATGCTTCATACAAGGAAATTTGATTGGCTTCTGCTTTTTGTCTTCATCTAAATTGCACAAAAAGTTTCCACCATTACATATCAGTATTTATACAGCATTTTGCATGAAAAAAATATAATAACTATTGAATATTCATACAGAATAAGTTTTATGGTAACAATTCTTTTCTGAATCTACTGATTTTGTGCATTCATACCTGGAGGTATCATTTGACAAAATTCACAATGCTGGAGGGGAGGAACTGATGTTATTGTCATATAACATGAGGAACATCCATCTGTTGTTTGGCTTGGGATACTGTAATGAGATACAAGTACATGTATTAAGTCAACTTTTACAATAAATATGTGTACCTCTATGAGACCTATAGTATGTAAACAATGTGATATTCTTGTGCATTCATTTTTCTGTACAATTTTGATTCATCCAGGATAAAGTTACAAAAATTATTTCATTTTTAAAAAAATGAAATTTGTTTGAGCATCTTTCATAACACTGCTTTCATTTTTGCAGTAAAACTTGTCTTTAATGGCAACATACTGAATGAAGAATAACAAATTCATTGAATTCTAAGTAAATGCATGCAAAACAATACATACAGAAATATAAAAGTAAGCAATGTTGATATTCCCTTGGTATTTGCTATATAAACTTCTGAGTGGCAACAGTTTAGAGAATCATTAGTACATGTAATATCAGAAGCAAATGATTAGAGATGCTTTATGTTTTAAGACCAAGTCTGCTTTCACATTCAATGTAAAATTCATAAATAGCATAAAATGAATTAATTTCTCCCCCACCCCTCTCTCTCACTCACATACAGTAAAACATGCTTATAATGAATTCACTCTTCTTGTAAAGTTATATTTATTCCCCTATGATAGGAAAAATAATAAAAAATGATGGATATAACGAAATTTAGTGATAGTGAACTGTTTTCTGCTGGTCCTGTGTTTCATAGTACATGTATATGCAATATTATTATTGTATTATGTATTGATTGTGGGATGCTATTTCCAATGTATTGTAAACATATTTTTCATTCTTAAAATTGTCTGTGAAGAATGTATGTCAACAGACATACCACAGAACTCTTTTTACAGTTTGTTTATAGCAGATAGAGAAATTAAACACAATGCATTGGTACAGACGTCTTTGTTTATTGTCTTTTCCAAATATTTTGTGCTGTGATAAAAACTTAGGATTTTGAAGAAAAATAGATATACCAAAGTTAAAAGGTATACGAGCTGGCTATCATGGTGCTATCAAACCAATTAAAAAAACAAAACAATTTGGAATCAGAAATGCATCGCAGTCAGAAATTATTGAAATACTGAAAGAGAAACAGGACTGACTGAAAAAACTAGATATAGTAATTCTACAAGGATTGTCAGAGGATATGGAGATACAGACCAAAGTAGATGAATCACATGAGCACATATATGTTAGTTTTAAGGCTAAAGATAATGAGGAATTTACAAACAATACATCAAACACTCAATCTGTTCCAACACATTTATACAATCAAGCTCAATAATCATCAGATTTAAATATGAATGCAACCCAATTTGTTCCATGTAATGATTCTTCCCTGTGTTTGGAAATGCTAAAACTCATACACATATATCAATAAAACTTGATTTGCCAAAGTTTATTGAAATCTACTGGACTGGCAAACATTTTGGGACTCGTTTGCAGTAAGTGTCCATAACAACGACAATCTTTCCTAGGTATAAAATTTACCTACCTAAATTCATTTTTGTTCGGGGAGGTTTTACAGGTAATATTGGGATTCTCGCTCACTAATAGAAACAAGAGGTACTGTGAGCAATGCTCACTAAGAATACTCCCCACTTACCCCAATCTCCCAAAGGGTGTTGGTAATAGGTAAAACTTCAGTATTATGATCCAAAAGGTATCTAGGAACACAGCATCTCCATGCGATAAAAAAAGCCATTAAAGAATTTAAATGGAAACCATATTGCTACTTCGATGTCAAGTGTGCGTGACCTTTGACCTTTTGACCCCAAAATTGATAGGGAACATCTTCATCCCATGTGTAGTCCACATGTATGATATGGTGACTGTAGGTGGAAAGGATAACGCTTTAGAGCTCGGAAACCATATTGCTACTTCAATGTCCAGTGCGCTTGAACTTTGACCTTTTGACCCCAAAATCGATAGGGAACATCTTCATCCCATGGGTAGTCCATATGTATGATATGGTGACTGTAGGTGGAAAGGATAACGATTTAGAGCCCGGAAACCATATTGCTACTTCAATGTCCAGTGCGCTTGACCTTTGGACCCCAAAATTGATAGGGAACATCTTCATCCCATAGGTAGTCCATATGTATGATATGGTGACTGTAGGTGGAAAGGATAACGCTTTAGAGCCCGGAAACCATACTGCTACTTCGATGTCCAGTGCGCTTGACCTTTGACCTTTTGACCCCAAAATCAATAGGGAATATCTTCATCCCATGGGTAGTCCATATGTATGATATGGTGACTGTAGGTGGAAAGGATAATGCTTTAGAGCCTGGAAACCATTGCGTCTACAGACGGACGGACAGACAACCCGATTCCAGTATACCCCCCCACAACTTGTTGCGGGGGGTATAATTACAGAAATGCTGAAGAAGCTTTACTTGAACATTACAGTTGTAAAGACAAAATTGCAAATTTGTACATCCATTCACTTGATGATTTGCCTGTCCCTAATGGTTTAGTAATCTTAAATAATTCTGTGATAAATCAGAGAGTTACTGTGGAATCATTAGAATTCGTGGTGGCTCAATTTTTGTAGAATTCGTGGGTACACCTCACCCACGAATTTACATCCTCAACGAATAAAGACAACTAGAATACAAGAATTTTACAAATATATAAATCCACGAAATTACGTCCCCACAAACCCGTAAAAGTTCAGCAATCAACAGAAATTGCCCCCCACGAATTTAAGTGATTCTACAGTATACCAGAGCACTGGAGTTGCTAGGTACAGTTCCTGAGATGTATGGTTCTTTGTTACTACTAATCATGTTCAAGAAACTTCCATGTGAGATCCTGCATAACATAACAAGATAGGAGACAGCCTGTTGGATCTTAGTTCACTGTGACATGCAATTATAAGAAAGATTGAAGTAATTCAGGTAGATCAATTCCTGGAGACAAATGACACAGAACTTGTAACCTTAGCAGCTATCCCTCAACTTGATATCAAAATATTGATAGCTAATTCTCAAATTTTGACAAACACACACACTTCACAAGACTGAGTGTTCTCTAAAACACCCTACATTCTGTCTGATAATAAAACAGGAAGAACATCAGAAACTTACAGAAAGTGTTGAAGACACCACAAAGTTAGAGTGCAGATATAACTAGAATAGTAAGAAATGTCACAGTCGTCACCACACTTCTCTGTTACAGATGGCATAAGCGTATTTCTGACAATGACTCCACAAAATGAAATCTACAGAATGTCATGTGAAACATTGATGGCAGCAATGCAATTCTGGTACCAAAAGAAAACTCTTGTCACATGGAATACATATTTGAAATTTGAAAGTCCTAGCACTAAGTGTTCAAAAGACAGTCACAACATTTTGCTTTGCTTACCTATGTCCAAATATCAGTACTTTACAGTGGTCAGATGGCCACTCACAAAAAGAAATGTACAAGTCTACTGTCAATTCTTCCTCTCCAAATAGTTTGATTTCTGAAATCTGTGCAAAAGAAGGCAAAATCATTATGTGTAATTGTCTGACCTATATCTACACTTACTTGAATACTGTATAAGCAGAATTTGAGCAAGGATATATATATATATATATATATACACACACACACACACACATACATACACAAATGTGAAGCTTTTGAAGATTTGAAATGAAAGCGCTAAAGCTTTACTAAACGTCTTCGTGTATCTTTTTTAATTAAAAAAAAAACCCCTATATTTTTACCGATCATTGCGAAAAGTAATAATAATTATATATATATATATACAAACACACACAAACACACACACATATATATACACACACACACATATCACACATATATTCCCATTTCATAAAAGCTAACATGTATCAATGTTTTGAAATAAAAGGTAAAGAAAAGACCACTTATATTTTCTCCACACTAAATTACACTTGTTCATATGCACATACAGTATTACCTTTTGTAATGGCTGATTGGGAACAAACCACCACCACTGCAGTCTGTATTCATAGGTACACATAGGCAGTACTGACTGGTGATCAGCATCCATGGTACACGTGTAAGACACTACATACTGTCCACACTTTGTGAAACCCAGAAACACATGTCTGAAAGGAAATTCTGAATAATGAAAAAAAAAATCCAAAAAAAAAAAAAAATCAATATATGCACCCAGGGGTGCATGAGCCGAGTTGCATGGGATACATTGTAAAGTCAGGAATGATGTGGCATATTTATATTGTGAAGAACTAATTGTTGGATATAATGTAATAAATTCTTATGAATACATTTTTAAAAGGAGTTACCTGATACCTTACCCACCCAACAATACCTCCAAATTTCAATTGATTCGGATTTGAACTTTTTAGAGTTATCATGCAGATTCAGATATTTCTAAAATTTTCAATCTTTTTTCAGGACTGTGACCTTGACCTCTTTTTCTCCAAAATCAATAGGGGGTCTTCCTAACCTGCTATCCAACAATATAACCAAGTTTCATTTGATTCAGTTTTAAACTTTTCGAGTTACTGTCCAGAAACCATATTTGTCTGAAGTTTTCAATCTATTTTCGGTCACTGTGACCTTGACCTTTGACCTTTTTTATCCAAAATCAATAGGGGCCTTGCTTTGCTGGTATCCAACAATATATCCAAATTTCATTTGATTCAAATTAAAAAATTTCAAGTTATCCTCCTGAAACCATTTTAAAAAAAAAATTTAAATCTATTTTCAGTCACTGTGACCTTGACCTTTGACCTATTTTCTCCAAAATCAATAAGGGTCTTCCTTACCTGGTACATAACATTATCTTAAAGTATCATTTGATTCGGATTTCAACTTTCTGAGTTATCATACGGAAACCAAATTTTTCTGAAATTTTCATTCTATTTTTGGTCATTGTGACCTTGACCTTTGACCATTTTCTCCAAAATTAATAGGGGTCTTCCTTACCTAGTACCCAACAATATATCAAAATTTCATTTGATTAGAATGTAAACTTTTCGAGTTATCATCTGAAAACCAATTGTTGACACCCAATCGCCCACCCGCATAACCAAACCAATAGCCGAGTTCAACTTCGTTGCAACTCGGCTAAAAAAATTGGAACTATACCACAATTAACTCAGTCTTAAAACTTAATGGAGGTTCAATTTTTCTTTCAAGTTCAAAAGGGGGTTGAGGTGGTTAAGGTAAATAAACTTTCAAATTTTAATTGCTAAACAGTTTGATGTCACAGTGATAAGGCACTCAAACCCAGACAAATTAGAAAATTGCTGTAACATGATTATTTTTGGGGGGTGGGGCGGAGGAGTTTTCCCCTCGAATTCTTTGCTAATTTTCCTTCAACCTTAAAGAAACATTCACAATACATTTGTTGTTGCACAGTTCAACACTGTTGACTGAGGTCAGCTTGAGTACCATATGTTTTGAAAAAATATCTGACACTTTTTATAAATGTGACTGTAACAATATTAAAAAGAGGGTTTTACATGGTAAATTTTCCTGTTTTATGGATTATATTTATGTCTAAACAACAAAAATCTGAAAAAATATTGAAAGAGAATATATCTATTACTGTGGAATCATTCTAATTCGTGGGGGCCAATGTTCATGGGTAAGCAAAGTTTTGCTGGTTCATGGGGACATAATTTCGTGGGTAAGTGATGCGATGTCACTAAGTGAGATAACTCTACTTGGTTTAAAAAAATGTTTGAGTACACATGAATTCGTGGATAAGAGTGACTCATGAACATCAATCCCCCACGAACAATGATTCCACAGTAATTTTATCAACGAAATAACACTGAAATAATGCCATGTTTTTCCTACATGTCTTTGATTAAAAGTACAAGGAAATAAATCGGATGTCAATGTCTACTTTGTGTACATGTAATTTTTTTGATGTCATACTGCATATATAATGAATATACATGTATAATGAATTGGCAGATCCAACTGCAGAGGTTTAAAACTATTAAATTTTTCACACAGCTTTGCATGTCCTAATAACAGCACTGTCAATGAAGAACAAGGTATGATTGTGTACATAAAAAAGCCCCAATTTTTTTGTTTTTAATGTGTCTTGAATTAAGCATGATCTGTGTTTTAAATAACAGGGTTTGACACTAAGGCACGTCCGACCGACTGAGTCTACTAAATTATAGGTCCGGACGAGTAAAATGTTGATTTACTAGTCCGACTGGTCGTGTTGAAAAAATAAACAAGAAACTTTACTTTAAACCATAAGATATTTTATTCTTAACTAAAAAAGAATAACTGTAGAGTTTGCGAGCAATTTTGAACCACATGATGACACGATCTCTATTTTTAGTTTTAATAAATAAGTTGCCGTCGGAAGTGATGTTTTATGACATCTACTCGATGTTAATGTGTGTAAAGTTATGTTTTAGATGAATTTATTTTCATTTAAAAAAACAAACAGTTTATTTGAATCAAATATAAGAAATTGTTTATCAAATTAATAAATTACGTCGTACACAGCCATTTTTCAGTGTTGACATATGTGCGGGAATGTCTCTATATTCAAATGCGACTTCTCGTCCTCAAGAAAAGATGTACATGTACCAAGAAAAAAAAAAAGTAAAATAAAAGAAACAAAGCATTGCTTATGAAATAGAGATTTAAAAAAAAAACGGTTGAGGTCATTTTATTTTAAATGGACTAGAGAATTTCCGTGCCGGGTGGAATTTAAAGAAACAGAAAATGTGTTTGAAAATGAAAGCATTAATTAAAATTGAATGACGAGACTAAAGCTCTTTTTTTTTTTAGACAATTAAGTACATTTTAGTTCATGCAAACTTAATGTTTGTCATTTGAATTAAGTACATTTAAATATGGAGAAACTATCAGTTTCTGGAAAGTTGGTCAGGGCTAGTGGATTTAAGGTCAGGTCTAGCAAAAATCATTTGAAGTAGCCCGACTGGTCTAGTGCTCAAAAAAAGTAAATGTCAAACCCTTAATAAGTTAAAGATATGCCAAGTATACTGTAATCAATTAAATCACGGTTTAAATATTGTTTATTTGATAGAATTATTACATTATGAATAAGACTTTCCCCCACCTTTTTTTCTCAAAAGTAACTTGATAACTTAAATTTCATCCCAATACGCAAGATCGTAAATACCGAGTTAGCGGAACTCTCTTGTAAAGAAGTCCGGAAAAGCGTGTCGATCTTGGGCATTTTTTGTTTATTCAAAACATGGGATCGAAAGAGGATTTAACTCCATGTGCCTTCCACAAATAAAAGCATTTTTAAATGAAAACGTCTGGATACAGGAAAAATGAACTTCTGAATTTAGCTCGTGAAACTATATATTTTGACGCAAGCTCTTCTCAGCTTTGGAAATTTCCTGGCTGACAGCAGTGGGGGAAAAATCCACCACATTTCCATTAAAATCTATCATTTGTGGATATTTCTGCATATTATGTTTCTTTCTTAAATCATTACTACAGTCTAATGCAATGCAATGATAGTGCACCATTGTTAAAATCGGGTGAATCGATCACGACAAAAGTTGCAGAACTGGTAGGGCCTATTATTTACGAACATGCTCAAATTCTCGAATACTCTGGGTCTCGCGAGACTTTGAAAGGGGAAAGTAAAAATTAAAACCAAGACGGAAAAAGTAGTCGCGATCTTGCGTATTATTGCTTAGGAAAAGGTGTGCCCATCTGTCAAGCAAAACGAAATTGATATATATTGTGTGTTAATAGAAGATGAAAAATGTATTCAAATATGAATTTGCTCAAAGCATGGGCTGTATGTTTTCTGAAAGGAAACCCCCTGAATTTATGAATTTTTCATTGATTTTGACATTTTTGCAATTTCATGTCAACTTCATGCTCCAGTCATATAACACAAAGCAATTTTGGATAAAATTAAACATAGTTTGGGTTTGCTTATATAATCCTTATTTGAATGCAAGATTTTGGGACTCCTACTGAAATCATCCATTTTCTGGGTCAAATGACTGTAGAAACTGTACCTGCTTCTTACAGCAATGAATGACACTTTGTTATGTGAAGTACGATAAAAAAACCCATTTTTCTCACCCTTCTTCCAGTGCCTCTTCTGAGACCAGTGAGGGTAGCCTAAAGCATAATCTTGTTGGGATTTTACTGAAGAACTGGCACTGTCTCTGTCTCCTGTGTTGCTTTATCGTTTCTCTAGTCTGAGTAAAAAAATAAACAACAACAACAATACCTTAAATCATAACAACAAAAACTTCACTCTCGATATTATAAGCCTGCTTCTAAATAAACCCTGTTGGTTTACATTATACAATTGTTGATCCGACCAAATCTTCGTTTATTGTTTTCACAGTACAAGCACAATCTGCTTTCAAGTACATAAATAAATTGACTCTATTGTAATGGAACTAACTTCTCTATTGTAGAGCTTTTTCAAAATACTGCAAGCCATCATTCAAGTTCTATGAATTCATTTTTGAACTGTATCTTTTGTGTCGTCTGAGCGCTTCGGATGGATTCGATGTTAAAATGAAGCATAATTTTAGTGCATGAAAAAAATCGCGTATATTAACCGCATACATGACTAAGAATTTTAGGTTAAAAAAAATTAACGACTAGAATCGGAACAGTTTCCGGATTCGCACAAAGTGAAACTGAAAGGTCAAAGACGTAGATGATAGGAACATCAACATGTCCCATCCACGATTTGGACTGCTGTGTAGGAAAATTATCACAAATCATATGAAGTTAGTTTTTTTTTAATTATAGGAATGGAATAGAAAACTACTTTATGCTGTATGCTTGAAAACACTGTCAATTCCAGGCAGGTGGATTGCATAATCAATGTTTTTCTACAGTAGCCTGAACAGGCCTAGGGAAAAGTGTTGATATTTCGGACAGTATGTCATATGAAATAATTGAGAGCTTGTATCACTCTTTTGATGGTGAAATCATACTTAATATGAGATGTTTTAACGAGCCATTAAATAAAATTTTGGTGTAATGAGCTACCTTAAAAGTAAATCAAAACTGATATTTATATTTCTTAAAAATTTAATTTGTAAATTGACATACTGATCCTTATTATTAGAGTGAGACTTAAGTATGATTTGCCTGTAAAATTGGACAAAATATGCTAATTTTTTTATGAAACAGTCCTATGAAGAGAATTATTATATCCTATTTTCAGAGAAAAAATGGATGAGTTTTGACTTTCTTGTTTAATAACTCTCACAAAGTCTAAAAATTCAATACTTGAATTAAAACTTTTTCTTGCTCCAACATATGAAGTTGATATTTTAATTGGTACCACTGTACCAGTATGCAATATTGTATCATAGATTTTGTCTTCGATTTTGAGCTGAATCACGGTACTGTCTGTAATTTAAAGTATAGTGACATGATATTCATGATAGTAACATTATCATGATTATGGATATCTCATGAAAATTTAGTTAAGAATTTGATGATCTTTCTTACTATGTACTTGCAGGACATGTGTCCGGTGGGATCAGACAAGTGCTGCAAATGCTGCCAAAGTGACCCTGAATCAGCTGAGTGACCATGTGGGAAACCACATTATGATTAAGAGCATCAGTCAGTCTGGCTTTGTTTTACAAAATGACAACATCAGAATTATTGGACCCACTGTCTTCTTTCCCAGGGAGGTTTTGCACTGGAATGTAAGTGTCAAATACGACAAGTGGCTTTAGAATTTCAAATATGTGTGAATACACACAGGGCATCAAGCTCATTATAGTTGTGACCCACAGTGCATATATGTAATGAAGAATGTTGATATACCCTTAACCCAGGAGCAAGAGGTTCCTTGGCAATTATACTTTTATTCTACGTGTCGATCATGTATATGTATTTCTTGTTTTAATTTTTAGCGTATTTTTATACGCCAATCAAAGATGGGACATATTGTGTTTTTCCGTCATCCATCCATCTGTCTGGACCTTGTAGGCAAAATGCAAAATGAACCGAAAGCTCCAGGATCTTACCTCTTGGTACATTTGATCACCTTGATGTGAGGAAGATGCCTATTGTTTTTCAAGGTTAAAGGTCAAGGTTGTAGTATTAGTTAATAGGAAAACCAATTAGGCAGAATACGTTTTGAGCACGATTTCATACTCAAATTCAAACCCTGTCCTCTCATACTCAAAAGTGAAGGTTGTAAAACTTTTATAAAATCAATCTCATACACAAATGGAGAACATGCTCAAGATTTTTCGAGTATGCTTCGGAGCGTGGTCTGAGCTGTATTCAAAACAAACATGGCTGAGTTTGAGTATGAGTATGATAAACGTTTTATAACCTCCAGGCCAGATCGAACTATTGGAGCTAGGATCTTACAACTAGGTACATTTAATGACCCTGATGAGAGGAAGATGCCTATTGTTTTTCAAGGTCAAATGTCAAGGTCATAGTATCAGTTAATAGGAAAACATTGTAGGCAGAATACAGATTAAACTATTTGAGCTAGGATCATACAACTTGGTACATTTAATCACCATGATGAGAGGAAGATGACTATTTTTCATATGTTCGTCAAAGACGGGACATATTATGGTATGGTGTCGTCCGTCTGTCTGTCCGGACCTTGTGGGCAGAATACAGACTGAACCATAAGCCCAAGGACTTTACAACTTGGTACATTTGATCACCATGACGAGAGGAAGATGCCTATTGTTTTTCAAGGTCAAGGTCGTAGTATCACTTATTAGGAAACCTTGTGGGCAGGATACAAACCGAACCGTAAGCTCCAGGATATTATAACTTGGTATATTTGATCACCATGATGAGAGGAAGATGCCTATTGTTTTTCAAGGTCAAATGTCAAGGTCGTAGTATCACTTTTTAGGAAAACCTTGTGGGCAGGATACAAACCGAACCGTAAGCTCCTGGATATTATAACTTGGTATATTTGATCACCATGATGGCAGGATACAAACCGAACCGTAAGCTCCAGGATATTATAACTTGGTATATTTGATCATCATGGTGAGAGGAAGATGCCTATTTTTTTCAAGGTCAAAGGTCAAGGTCATAGGTTTACTTAGTAGGAAAACCTTGTAGGTATACAGACCGAACCGTTGGGGCTAGGAGTGTCAAATTTAATACGCATATACCTTATTCCAAGTGGAGGAAGCCTATTAATTTTAAGTTAATAGGAAAACCTTGTAGGGAGAATACAAACCAAACTTTCTAAGACCATCAAACTTGGTACACATATTCCTCATGCCAAGTGGAGGATGCCTTTTGTTCTTCAAGGGCAAAGGTCAAGGTTGTAGTATCACTTAGTTAGAAAACCTTGTAGGCTGGATACAGATCAAACCGTTTGGGCTAGGACCGTCAAACTTGGTACACACAAGTGCCAAGTGGAGGATGCCTATTGTTTCTCAAGGTCAAATGTCAAGGATATAGTATCACTTAGTAGGAAAACATTGTTTTCATTTTCCAGATTTTTTTTCCATTATGAATACAGGTATTGCCCTGAAATTTTGTCAGAACCTCCCTCTCAGAGAAATACATAATCAGTTCACATTTCAACTTGATTGGTGCACAATGACTTACTTCAGGGCAAACAATAATAGGTCAAATTGTTTTCTGGATTTTTTCTCATCATGGATACAGATATTGCACTGACATTTTGTCACAACTTCCCTCTCAGAGAATGTCTAATGGGCGTATGTTGTACCGTTGGTGGTACTCTTGTTATATTTCAACTTATTTTATTTCATAAATTGATATATTTCAGTAAATGACAGCTTTGGGGTTTATAAGGAGTGTAGGAATGTAAACGAGACTCTCACTTGTAGGTTTACATCACTAAAGAAGTAGAAATTTCATTTTAAAAAATACACGAGTATGACAGTATGAATTGTGATGCCTCCTGTCAATATACTTCATGAGGCATGTTGGCACTTCATTAAAAGTATGTCGATGAGAAGTGTTGCAGTTCATTCCCTCAAGTATTTTCAGAAATTGAAATTTGTTTCATACATGTACATTCTATTTTCATTTCTGTCAGAATTTCCAGCCATTAAAATAGACATACATGTACTATATTTATCAAGATTCATAGGCACATTGTTTATAACTGCAGTGCATTCACGGGGAAATGGCTATCATTACAATTTGTAAAGATATCAAAGGCAAAAACATTGTAAGTATAAATAAAAGACTATAAACAAGCATTCTGTGAAGAGAAACCTCCTCCCATGCTGGATTCAAACATTAGCTAATAGTTGTAAACACTATTGTTTATGCCCCCTTCAGAGAAGAGGGGCATATTGCTTTGCAACTGTCAGTCGATAGACCACATGCTATCCACTCAATATCTTGAGAACCATTCACTTGATCGTAATGATATTTCATATGTGGGTTGGTTATGAGTAGAAGAGGACCCCCATCAATTTTCAGGTCAAAAGGTCAAAACATTCTGCATATAGGAAGACACTGTCCACTCAATATCTTGAGAACCCTTGACTTGACAGACATCAAACTATGCACACTGGTACATCCTAAGGAGTAGATGACCCCTATTGATTTTGAGGTCACATGGTCAAAGGTCAAACTGGACAGAGGAATATGCTGACTGCTCAAAGTATAGAGAACCCTCTGCTTGATAGACATCAAACTTGGTACACTGGTACATCTTCAGGAGCAAATGACCCCTATTGATTTTGAGGCTACATGGTCAAAGGACAAGGGTTAAACTAGACATAGTAATATTTTGTTTCCTATATCTTAAGAATCATTTGCTTGATTGACACCAAACTTGGTACACTGGTACAGCATAAGGAGTAGATGACCCCTATTGATTTTTAGGTCATTTGGTCAATCCCCTCTGGACATAGGAAAATATTGTGTCCTCAATATTTTGAAATGGTTTGGCACTACTATCATTTAAATGATGCATGTGTATAACCCTTTTCAATTTTGCTCGGGGGGGGGGGGGGGGGGGGGGGGGGGGGATACATGTTTTACAAATATTTCTTGTTTACACCTGAAATGTGATGCTTTATGCCAGCATAGTTCATGAAGCATGTTGGCACTTCATGAAAAGTATATCATCGTGAAGCATTGCAGTTTCTCTATATCACTCAAAGTACACTTGATAACTGCCATATTTATGTACAACAGGATCCCAAAATCTTTATATATGATATTCACCTCTAATTTTTCTATAGATTAAAAGTGTGGAAGACATTCATGAAGCATCTTTGTCTATGTTTACACTACTTGAGCCAAAAGTTGGTAAGTGATATATAACATTTCATGTACAGTAATGGATCTTTGATCTTACTTATAAAGAATTTTCATGGTGTATGGACCATCTTATTTTAATACATGTGCATGTATAAATTCCAAAAATACCCCATGGGGTATATAGGAATCACCTTTTCCACTTGTCCATTTGGTTAAGAGATATTGTTTAAGTATTTGCTGAAGCTGAATGGATTGAACTAACACCAGTGGTGAGTAAATGGGACAAGGACCATCTCAAGCAGTTTTGGGTCAAATGGTCAAAGGTCAGGTCAGCAGAACACTAATAAACAAAACAGTTTAACTGATTTTCCCTTTTAACTTCAATAATGAAACTTCTTATGTTATGGAAATGATCCCTATTGATTAGGGGTTCAAAACTCAAAGGTCAAGTAGACTGGACCATTTATGTACATGTATATAAGAAAATGATTAAGAAGTCACTATTCAATTTCATAAAAATTTAATTCAACATGTATAATTCAATACTTGCGGATGAAGTATACATCAAAAAGGTTGTATAAAGCTGTTTTAATAATTTTGGTAATAATCAACAAGCATGACTTTGGTGGCTAATACACAGACCTGCCATGGGATGATCCTTATAGACTTTTTGTGTCAAAGGGTTAAAAATCAAGTGAACTGAAATAGTGAAACTGTATCTAGGTTAAAACTGATTTCCCTTTTCACCTGGAGTCACCAAGCTTCACAAACAGACTTGCCATGGGATATGGGATAAGGATTATTTTACAATTTTTCAAAAATACACCCCCCTGCCTTTTTTTCCTTCTAGATATGCCCTGCTTGGAGGTGGGTGTTTAGTCCCATTGTAACAGCTCTAGTTCTTTCCCATGCAAGCATTGATGTTGAATTGAACATGTTTTGGATTGATTTATCTGAAAAGATCCATTTTAGCCCCGTTCACATGCCCTGATTTACTCACAGGATGCAAATTCTGCATATATGCAAAACCTGCACCCGGGTGTAAATTTGAGCATGTAAACGCAATTGCATATGCAAAAGTAAATATACATATGTGCAAATACACACCCGGGTGTAAATCTGCACCTACTCAGACCAGATGCAAATTTACTTTTGCATACATGTATATTTACTCCTAGTGTATTTTTCGTCATGTGAACGCACACACCGTATACAACGTCACACTCGAGGAGGAGTCACTGTGGATCACGAGATATCGGCTCCGAAGAGGAGCAAACGCAGTTTTACCGAATATGATATCGTTTTTCTCATAAAATACACCGTATTTCTGCAAACATTATATTGCATAGAGTGTCAAAGACATATCTTGATCAATCATTTGTCATCAAAGCCTACACAGTAAGGGAAAATCCTCCTTCTCAATCGAAAATAATCCGCCATCTTTATCAAACTTCGAGAATCATTGCCATTTGACCCTAATTTGTTAAGTACCATGTGAACGCTTAGCAAATATACTTTTACACACAGGTGCAATTTTTGCATATATGCAAAATTTGCACCCCGTGAGTAAATCAGCGCATATGAACGGGGCTTAAGTGACCCAGAAAATTACTAATTAGGCATTACAATTAGTCTTTTCACAGTTACAGATCCTTTTGATTAAATGGTTTATAAATGATTTATCATATTCAAATGTATTGATTAGTTTACTTTTTAAGTTTCCTCTTTACAGATATTCTGTTGATTGGTTTACTTACAGATATTCTGTTGATTGGAGTTGATTAGTTTACTTTTTTAAGTTTACTCTTTACTTCACAGATATTCTGTTGATTGGAGTTGATTGGTTTACTTTTTAGCTCACCTGAACCGAAGGTTCAAGTGAGCTTTTCTGATCGCTTTTTGTCTGTCTGTCTGTTAAACTTTTCACATTTTCGACTTCTTCTCCAGAACCACTGGGCCAATTTCAACCAAACATGGCCAAAAGTATCCTTGGGTGAAGGGCTTTCAAGTTTGTACAAATGAAGGGTCATGTCCCTTTCAAAGGGGAGATAATCACAAAAATGCAAAAATAGGGTGGGGTCATTTAAAAATCTTCTTCTCAAGAACCACTGGGCCAGAAGAGCTGAAATTTACCTGAAAGCTTCCTGACATATTGCAGATTCAAGTTTGTTCAAATCATGGCCCCTGGTGGTAGGATGGGGCCACAAGGGGGGATCAAAGTTTTACACACAAATGTATAGGGAAAAACTTTAAAAATCTTCTTCTCAAGAACCACTAAGCCAGAAAAGCTGAGATTTACATGAAAGCTTCTTGACATAATGCAGATTCAAGTTTGTTCAAATCATGGGCTCCGGGGGTTGGATGGGGCCACAATAGGGGATCAAAGTTTTACATACAAATATATAGGAAAAATCTTCTTCTCAAGAACTACTGAGCCAGAAAAGCTGATTTTTACATGAAAACTTTCTGACATAGTGCAGATTCAAGTTTGTTCAAATCATGGCCCCCGGGGGTAGGATGGGGCCACAAGGGGGGATCAAAGTTTTACATACAAATATATAGTTAAAATCTTTTTCTCAATAACCACTGAGTCAGAAAAGCTGATATTTACAAGAAAACTTTCTGACATAGTGTAGATTCAAGTTTGTTCAAATCATGGCCCCCAGGGGGTAGGATGGGGCCACAAGTGGGGGGGGGGGTTTCAAAGTTTTACATACAAATATAGGAAAAAGCTTTAAAAATCTTCTTCTCAAGAACCATTGGGCCAAAGAAGTTGGCATTTACATGAAAGCTTTCTGACATAGTGTAGATTCAAGTTTGCAAAGGGTAGTTTGGGCCATAATAGGGACTAAGGTTTTACGTGCAAATAGATAAGATAAGTTTATTCCAATTTTGGGCCCAGAGGGCATAACAGTAAGACATTTTATAAAGAAGGAAATTCAAAAAAGAAAGTTTACAACATTAACTACAGGTTACAGAGACTACAAACTGCGTGTGGATGCAGCATGTTGGGGAAACAAGTACATACATATATGAATTGCTAATCATGTATATATACAAATAGATGGACAGTATCAGTATTATACCAATATATGAATAATAAACTATAATGATTTTTGCAGTTTTAAAGCATTACTTCTTTTTCTGAAAGTTTGCACTAAGTATTCACTCAATTTGACAATTACTGGTTTGTCTTCATTAATCATCAACCAAGTAAATTTGTCCTTATTTGTTAGATAGATAAAATTTTTGTTGAGCTTGTATATACCATTAAAAAATATATTTCTCTCTGCAAATATATATGGAAAGTCTTCAGATATGGGCCAAGGTGACTCAGGTGTGTGATGTGGCCCATGGGCCTCTTGTTTAAGTTTCCTCTTTACTTTACAGATATCCTATTGATTGGAGTTGATTAGTTTACTTTTTTAAGTTTCCTCTTTACATATATCCTGTTGATTGGTTTACTTTTAAGTTTCCTCTTTACTTTACAGATATTCTGTTGATTGATTTACTTTTAAGTTTCCTCTTTACTTTACAGATATCCTATTGATTGATTTACTTTTAAGTTTACTCTTTACTTTACAGATATTCTGTTGATTGGTTTACTTTTAAGTTTCCTCTTTACTTTACAGATATCCTGTTGATTGGAGTTGGAAGCCACATGGAAAGAATCAGTTCTGTAGCTTTGAAATACTTAAGAGTCAACCAGATCAATTTTGAAGTGTTACCCACGGTATTTATGAAAATAATTAAGCATACAAAGATAAAGAAACTTATCTTGAAATGCAACAGACTTTTTGCATTCTGATCAATCTTGGTTTCCAGTATTATGACATATGGCCAATGGGTCTCTTTCTTTAAGAATAGATTGTGTTGTGCATTTGTTTTAATCCTTTTTGTTTGCAAGATGTGGAAGTGTAATTGATCCACCAGAATTCACAATTTGTGTTATTTTTCACAGGAGAAAGCCTGTGCACTGTTCAATTTCTTAAATGAAGAAAAGCGGCAAGTCGTTGCAGCCATGATACCACCACCTGTTATCAATCAAAATTTGGTTTTGCCTAAGGATGATGATCTCATCACTTTTAATCCCAGTGCTATAGAACTGGATTCTGGTGTATTACCAACAGAAATGCCAAGTTTCTCAGACATCATGTTACCGGGTCATAGACTCAAGGAAACCGCAACAAATGTGAGAGAGCTTCTGGACAGGAAGCGGAGTAAAGCAGGTGTAGTGGTTGATAAGGATTTAGAGACTCTGAAAGACAATGACAAGCCTCAGGAGATGCAGGCTACTTTCAACCGAATTATGGATGAAGTGGATGAGGAAATGGCTGTAGAACGTGGCAAGTCAGTCAAGGAGATCACAGAAAAAGAGGCCGAGAGAGACGATAAACAGCAGACTAAGCCAAGTAGTGCCAGGGAGAAAGCGAGATCAGCTGAGGCTAGAATTAATGCAATTAAAATTTCGAAAGATATGGAAAGCATCATGAGTGATAAACTGAAGACAGATAAAGATTCAGATGATCCAAAATCTTGAAATATGGAGATGTATAGCAAAAGTTGTGAGTGCAGTTTTAAGTGTGCAAGTACATGTGGTCTTTAACAGTCTACCAAGAACATGTGCATTCTTAACAATTATAATACAAAATAAAAGAACAAAACTGTTGTGCATGTTCAAATGGTATTTATGGCTTTTAGAAATCTTAGCAGCTTTTGTTGAGGTATGTTGCAACATGTTTGTAACATGGCTATCAGTTGTTATTATGATTTCAAAACAATTAAATGAACATATTCGTTCTGTGGGTATTTTTTTTATGCCCCACCATGATACATGGCTAGATTATTTGGTGTTGGTCTGTCTTCTGTCTTGTCAGTCCATCTCTGAGTAAACTACAGATGCCTTGATAAATCCTCATACACATATATATCATGATGAGATCAAAACAACTATTCCCAAATATTTTTTACCTTGAACTGAATCCACTCACATCTCTCATGTTTAATGAATTATTGAGGATGTCTCCATCAAATGTCATTAGTGAGAACAAGAAAATTATGTATCAATTTTTAGGTCACCTGAGTCACTCAAAAATTGTTAATTTCATGGACTCTGCCTCCCGGGGGCCTGAAGGGTGTGACCAAAACTTACAAAATTAATGTAATCTTCAAAAATCTTCTTCACTCTTGGACATCAAGCTGTCAAACTATTGGCATGATTATAATAAGCAATGAGCTCTTTACCATAACTGAAATTTATGACCTCTGGGTTCAGGGTTCATGCCCCAGGTTGGGGCTAAGTTGGTGATATATAGGAAATGCATAACAGTATAACTTAAAAAATCTTCTTTACTTCTGGACATCAAGAAGGCAAAATGTTTACATGATTATAATGAGTTTATGACCCCTGGGTTCGGGCTCTAGGGTGGATCTATAGCTAAGTTTGTCGAATATTAAAAATGCATTTTTTCAGAAAAGTGTAACGAAACAAAAATATCTTTTGAAATTTATTATGATAGATATGGTGATATTATGGGCATGGCTGTTTTGAATTAATTACATATTCAAATCAAATAACAACATGGGAAATGTGCCACCAAACAAAGAGCATGCCCCAAAAACAAATGCATATATACATTATGCTACAAATACAAAAGTGTAGCTAAAAAGTTCATCAACAGTCAAAGTTCAAATATATAAGTTCAAAGTTCACTGACTTCACAAACACAAAGTTCACAGGTCACTGTCTAGGATAAAGTTCAATATCAGAAAACAATGACCCTGGGAGGTGCAGAGATCAAAGCTTAATCTTCACGAGAATGCTGCTTGTATCTCACAGGCTCATCACTATGAATAAGGAGTCAAATAACAGCCATACCAGTCCCATTTTCTGCTGATGATGAAGTCATTCACCAATCTAGTAGTCTACAATAGAAAGCAAAACAAAGCGAAATACCCATTCAAAAGGGGGGGATGGGCAGATAATTTACTAAAATTGCAATATAATAGCTTAAATATTACATTAACTTCATTCAACTTAGAGATGCAAAACGAAAAAGAGGCAGCAGGGGCTATGTCACAGGGAAAACGGTATAACTTTAAAAATAACTTGTCAATTCATGGGTGGATCTAAGGTGAAATACATGGTAACTTGCAGCACGAGTTGCACACTTTCTTTGATAAAAACTTCCAATTCAAATTGAATTGAACGTGATAATATATTCAAAAATCTTTTTTTCTTTTTTTTTTTTAACATCTGGACAAATAGCGGGGTTGTAAAACAGGAAGAAAATGGCAATTGTTGTTACTTACAAAATGACAAGCAAATATTTTTGCTGGTAGTCAAACTTGGCATAATTACAATGAGCTCTTTACCAATGCAGAAGTTCATGACCCCAGAGTTGAGGATTCATGCCCCAGGGTGGGGCTGAGTTGGACATATATTAAAAGTGCATTATATCTGAAAAATTCTCCTTCACTTCTGGACATCAAGCAGTCAAACTGTTGGCATGATTACAATGAGCTCAATACCAAAACTGAAAACCATGTCCCAGGGTGGAGCTAAGTTGGTCATACATATAGAATGCATTATATCTTAGAGAATGAATCTACTTCTTTACTCCTGTAAATTGAGGACATGATTTTGGCTATTGGTATTTTGCAAACGGAACCGATTGTGGGGTACCCTAAGGGGGAATCCACTGTAAAAAAAAAAGTTGGTTGTAGAAATCGTTCCGCAAAGTATCAATAGCCATGATTTTAAGGAGCATTGAGCCATCTACCAAAACTGAAATTCTGGTCCTTTCGTGGGCTAAGTTGATCATATATATCAAAAATGCATCACCAGTATTATCTCAAGAAATCTTCCTTCTGGACATCAAAGAGGCAACATCTGCAGGATTAAAATGGGCTTAATTTAAACAATATTTTATTCACAAAGTGACTGGGATCAGGCAGCAGGCATGCATAGCCTATCTTAGCCCTCTCCCTAATGAGCCCTCTACCAAAATTGTGAAATCCATGACCCTAGGGTTCAGGTACCAGGGTGGGGCTAGATTGGCCATATTATTGGTTTTGTATACATATATTGTAGTAGTAATTGCCGAGCATAGGCCAAAATTTTGCAGAAAAACTCTCAAGCATGATGTTAAACAATACACAACCAACAATCTATATGACCTCACGTTTCTGGTTTTTTGTTTAGCTAGACCAATCTATAGAAGATGCCTGAATCAAAATTCATCTCTTACCAAATCCAGTTAAAAAGGTGAAGATAACAAAAAGTACAGGCAATCTCATCCCTGTAAAGAATACAAAATTGAGAGTAGGGCAAACACAGACCCCTTGAAACATCAGAGGTGGGATGTGCCTGACTGGAGCAAGTATTCCAGTCACACCCGCTCTCTATCTTGATCAGGTAAATGAAGTAATCCATAATCAAATTTAAAAGTATGAAAAGACTGGCCTAACAATTGGTATGACAAACATCAGAAAGCATTCCACCTAATGATGGGTTGTATCTGCAAATATTATAATAACCATAGAATTTGCAAAATGCTGACTTTAAATGAGATGGTCAAAACCCCTGTAATGAAAGGCGAAGATAACGAATATTTAATTAAGTCAGAAGCCCATTTCTGTTTAAAAATTGATCATAAGCAGAACATGCTGTTGTGTATCGAATCAGTTGAGAGACAAACATCACATGCAAGTGATAATGGTATATTACTACATAAATATGGGAATTTGACACTGAAAAAGCTGAAGTCATCCTCTTTGTCATAAAGTTGAGTTGTTAGTTTGCCATGAAAATCTATGTTCAGTAAAACATCTAAATATGAAACAGATGTAGAAGATTCTGTGGTGTCTTTTTTTTTTATTTCACTAAATAATGTACATCAAATTATGCATAATTGGAAATTTATACATGTATTGTTGATAAATGAAACATTGTTAGTGTGAGTTGATGTTGAGTTGATGGGCACAGCAAGTGTTTTCTTCTCATGTAGAAGTTTTTAAATAAATTTTATCTCATTGAAATACAAGGGACATTTAAGCTAATAAAGGAGCACAATTCGTGTCCATGGGAGTTCCAGCAGACTTGGTCTCCAGGATTTTGTTCAAGATAGTGTGCAATTAAAAAGTTTGGATGCAATAGATGGGAATACAGGCCAGGGTGTCGACTTAAAACTTGAAATACAATATTTTTTTCTACCTTGACTTTATGATCTTTGCCCTCACACTTAAGATTTTGCAGATATCCCCATTCTGAACCTAGATGGGACATTAACATCCCATGGACATATTTCTGGTTTTGTATATGAACCTGTTATACAAATATGAGCTTGTGTACATACACCCTACATCCTCTGTAAATTAGCTGTCCTCCTCTTGATGCCCAAAATTCTAAATAAATTCTCATGCTGAAGAAGTGTTCACAATCATAATCAACAAAAATATGAATGACCTTCCTTAGGACAGGTGAAAATGCATGCTAGGGGAAGGCCTGGTTGTTTACAGGGATGTTTTACACCTCCTCAAGAAATGTTCACTCATTGAGACATCACAGCTGTAGGTGAAGTATCACAAATATAGACCAATGTTGAGTGATCACGGTCATAGCCATCGTTGGAAACCCACGATCGGTCCCACTCCGTTTACCTCCCGTGGGACACAATGCCGATATTTTTGCATAACTCATTAAAATGCATGACATTTCAAAGACAAATATGAATCATTGTAAAGTATTCCCAGAACTCAAAGTGTCAGCAGTAATGGCAGCACCATGAAAGTGTGTTTTTTGTTGTGTGCCACTATCAAAGATATATAGATGAAAACTCCAGATTTTGCACCCAATATGGCCAATTATTTTGGCAAATACTTCACTTTTGGAAATCCTGGATTCGCCACTGGTATGTTTATTATCATCAATGCTACAAAGCACGTCATACATGATACAATTTAAAAATTAGGTGGGTTTCCGATGATGGGTCATGGCAGTGAGGGTTCTTTATCCTGCAAACACCTGCTGCAACCTCGATTTTAAGGTCATACCCAAAAGACCCATGATTCTCATTTCTAAATGCTGAACATTTGGCAAAGGAGCAATCGCTACCTATATTTAATTCTTGGGCTTGACACAGCCATGGCACGAGTGGGGCTCAAACTTACGACCTCCTAGTCACAAAGCGAATGCTCTACTACTGAGCTACAAAGAGTTCTGGCTGTTTGATAGGAAGTGTCCAGACAGTTCAAATGCTGGAGCACCTGACCAAAGACTCGGGTTCATTACCTTTCTCTCTTTCCATTAGAATGCAATAGACAATTCTGCAGTAAATAAATCTCAATCCTGATATCAAGTAGTAACAAGACCTGTATGTAATATCAGCATCACAATGTCATGCCAGCTAGTTTATGGGTTATTTCAACCATGATCACATCTGACTTTTCGTCTCAACAAACTGAACAATCTTTAAAACAATTATTAAATCTAGCAATTTTATTCATTCAAAGTAAAATTGTTAAAATTAGGTCAACTCTGCTGTATCCCAGTCAATGAATACAATAAACAAAGAATTGTATTAAAAAGAAATTTTACAACATTTATTAAAAATCCAGATTTTTGTAAAACAATATAAAAATGGCATTGCTCCATGTATAAGTTCATTAGTTGTAGACTTAGTAGGACAAGCAATACTAACTGAGCACCATTGCATAGTAACACATAAAGAGGTATTAAATGGTTTTTCATGAACTGCAATCTTTAACCTAGAAAAAAAATTCATACATATATGCATGCATATTTTTGACAATATAACCCTATGTTCCATTTTTGGTTTCTTCAAAATTTATCAATTATACATAAATCTGGATTTGTTTACCTAGATATTGACCAAATTTGGAACACACATAATAAATGAGATAACATATACATGTACTTGCACATATAAATATTCTTTATATAGCGTGAGATATAAAGGGGGAAATGATTATAAAATATCAAGGCTTATTATTTACTGTAGTATTGATCTGATTTTAGAAATGATTACATTCATATCATTAATACTTGATACAATCGATAAAATCCTATGAATCATGTGGAATGTTAACTGGCCTCGACGCCACAGTCAGCCCTAACACGTAAAAGAAAGGAAAAATCACTACATATTTAACAAGGGGAAAAGGGTTCTGTATGCAAAAACAAGGATTTCTCATCTGACTAATAATCAGTAAAAAGTACTAAAATACAGTACATGTAAAGAATTAGCAGAATCTACAAGTTTTATAAAAGTACAAATAGCAACCTTTTTATCACTTGTTATATTCTGTTGGTTACAGTGGATACAAAGGTAGCGATTGAGATTACTCAGTTACAAAGTGTGTATAAGTGTTGTAATATAGGGCATGACACAGTGTGGCTGAGTATTGAAGTTAGTGGCGCCTGCTTTATCCCCTCGGCGACTTTTGCATAAGTCTCTCTCTCTCCCTACGGCAGCTCTCGCAGCAGGGTGTTGAGTACCGGGTGTGACCACACAGTCGAGCACTAACAATCAGAGAACATTTGAACCTACTGCCTGTGTCCTTACAATCGGATGGCACCAAATCTGCAATGAAATCGGAGGATCCTCAACTTCAGTGCTTGCATATCTTCCATAGATCATAACTAATAATTAAATTTGTTATTTCATATCTTTCTGTTAATCTATTTTCACCAAAATCATATAGAGCAAGTTTATACATTTTTGGAAGATTAAGCAAGAGTATCATTCTTGTCATAATTTCTTAAACAAAAAATGTCCCAAAACACAAAGCAAGAACATCAAGCCTCTCCTCGGTATGTAGCACTGCACCTCTCACAACAGACTTCCACGAGGATCCTTTAAGGCCTTATCAACACTCTCAGAATTTCTATAAATATAAATTCTAATTACCGAATGGAACGACTTGAATTGACACAGTGTCCTCCACTTTCTCCTCATCATTCCTCACTATACAGTTGTAAGTACCAGTATCCTCCAGGGCAAGATTAATGACCCTTAAGCTACCCCCTTGGATTTTGATCCTCTGATCTGATGTCAGTGACAAGCCATTCTTCTCCCACGAAATTGAGGGGGTTGGGTAACCGAACCCTGAGCAGGTAAGGTAGAGTGCTTCACTCTCTCTCTTCCTCTCCTCTACAGGATCAATTCTAGCCCTTAAAGATTCTAAAAAGCAAATTTTCATGTAGTTATAACTGCAAATTGTGAAACACAAAAGTTTCTATCACATCCATTTAATACCTTGAGGTATTCCATCCATAATAACCTTGAAATCCATATTTGTGAAAGAATATGGGATATGGCAACTGGAAAATTTTTGAAACTCTTCAGAAAAAGAAGTTACGAAAATTATGAGTCACTTGGGCAACTCTTGTATAAAAATTAGTGATGGCTAAAGACGACTCATTCCTGATGCAAAAATATCTGCTTGGTTTGAAGGTTATTTTTCAGAATGTTGCAAGTAAATGCCCTAGTACCAAACACATGAGTTGTTTGATTAAATTTCTGATGTTTGGTAGCCGAGATGAAACCAAAAAAAGTTTATTTCCCCTTCCGTATGCATGTATACATATGTGGATATTTACTTCATGAGTTTTTTTTCTCTCGAGTCATTAAAACATCTAACCGCTATGAAATGATATAAATAATCACAATTTATGCATCGATCTCCAGACACGTACATGCAGCAACATTTACCCCCATCCCCCTACTGAGTTTACGATTTTGGGGTTTGGGTAAGCAGCTTTTCTTGTTAAGATTTTCTCTACAAATAGAACGGCACCTTTTTCCCGTTTGCTCCCCACCCCTTAACTGTCAAAAAATGATGCTATACTGTGCTGAACTCACTATATCTGATACTAATTATAAATAACTAAGTGCTTGTTTACTGAAGGTTGCCCAAGTTAACGCAAAAAAACGTGATCTCGTTGAGCATACTAAATATTAAAACCGCAACGGAATCTGAGATGAAATAATGGTTCCGATACTCCATATTACCATCTACAAAATCAACATGATTAATACTTTGCACTGTTTTTTTAAGTATGGAAACCCATTGTACCAAGTCCAGCACTTTTCTTTATAAAATCAAATTTCAAGTGACTTAACACATCTTTCCATTGTGAGCCTTTGTCTAAATTCACCTTTACTAAACTTTTATTCATGAAAGAGTGACTGATCGTATTGGCATCAATGCTAACATTAATTGCAAATGTATGATCATTTTCTTATTTCTCTGTAAATCATTTTGCATGATGAAGTCCTTTAAATTTTACTAATGTATTGTTTCATTGATGAAATGCATGTGTAGTTGGGTTCTATCACAGAAGTTTATGTCAGACATGCCAGAAACTTTATATCACCAAACCTTTGATTCTACAAACTCACAATTATTCTAATAAAACATGCCAAAAAGACTTGTGTAGACATTCTACTTGTGACCTTGGGCCGAAAGACATTAGCCCATTTCTTAATTATTTGTGTGATAAATATTTGTTCAATAACTGTTGAAATAAGGAACTTTTCCCTTATATCCTTATATAAGATATATATTCTGAATGACCTTGACCTTTCCAAACTGACCTTGGTCCAAAATTACCTGTCACAAGGAATATTTGTGATCAATTTCTGATGAAAGTTTTAAGAGAAATGAGCTCGACTGGATGGACAGAGACCCGATAGCGACTATATGCTCTCAACCAAACCAAAAGAATCAAGGCAAAGTTTATAGAATTTAAAATCTCTTACTTGCAAACAAACACTGTTTTTATCATTCTGAAGCTTGTATTACTCTTTCAAAGGTGAAAAATCATATATGTATGCAAGGGGGGGGGGGGATGATACATGTACACTTTTGGATAGAAATACCTGTCCGTTTTGGCAACTTTTTCTACACTCAAACATAAAAAAAGGTATAAAGAATTGGTGAAGATAGTAGAATTCCCATACCTATGTGAAGACATTAATTACCTCTGAGTTGTAACTTGACAATCCTCTGGGCAGGTGTGGACACTCCATTGCTGGCCACACAAAGGTAACTGCCCATATCTTGTTCCAGGGTCCTTTGAATGATCAAAGTTCCATTTGGGTATACAGTATGTCTAGGATTTCCAGACACATCATACCCATCACGAGACCAGGCCACGCGTGGGCGTGGATTTCCATATGCCTGACAGTGGAGGAAGGCATCTGCTCCTGGTTTGACAACAATCTTGGCTGGTGTTGGGAAGATCTTGATGGGAACTATAAACAAAAATCAAATCAACAATCACTACATCAAGTTTTTTTCCCTCAATAAATTAAAGATGAAGAATTTTGAACACGTCTTTTATTTATGATAATTCAGAAAAATATGTTTAATATGATTCTATATGTAAGTTTTCTTTACAATGTTTGTGAATGGGAGAAAATGTATATGTAATGGAATACATGCAGTCAGTATCAGTAAGTTGTGTTATATATATGACAAGTTTATCTTGTAAATGGCCCATAACTTATGCCTTAATACTTTTATCTTATCCCATTCTGGACAAAGGGAATGAATTTCAATATTCTAGTACTGAATATACTTGTATAAAGTGATGTGTAAACTAGGAAACTGACAAGTCAGAAAGGGTCCCGCAATCAATCTAATGTAAAAAATTCTAAGTAACTTTGTTACAATAAAACTGATTAAATAGGGGTCTTCCTCTTCCTAATCCGAGCATTACCTTTAAATTCTATGAAAATCTTTTCTAATTATTGCATGCCATAAAAAGTGCTATTATCTTAATATATAAAAAGTTCAAAGTCCCATAACTCCATTACGACAAGTTGATAAATTTGAAAAACAAAAAGGGTCTTCCTCTGCCTAATTGAAGTATTGTTATATACATAACATTCATGAAAATCTTTCCAAGGAAATTTAAGTTATTGAGTGCCATAGAAAGTGCCAACAAAACAGACGGATGGACGGAGTGATTACTATAGTGAGCCCTAGTGATATCGGAAATATACTTTAACTGCATTATTCAATATTATTGTATTGCATGTATTTTAAAAACAAAAGTTTTCATAAATATTGTTAACAAAATATTGACCCTACATCAGATGAGGTAAATACGAAACATGCTGATGTTTTAATAGTAGTACGAGATTAATAAGGTAAAGAAAAGACACAGAACCCGATTTCTTTATACACTGATACTGTGCATCAAATTCATTTTCATGGTAAATTAGATCCTACTTTTGTAATACCTTATCACAAATAACTGAAATTTTCCCTTTTCTCCAAACCCTTCATTTATTAAAATTTCTCTTCATTAAACAGACAATATGAGGGCTATTAATTGTTCATATTTTTTCTTTTTTAATAAATACAAATTTTCTTGTTTTTTTTTAAATTACAGATATGAGACATCGTTAATTAAATCTTCATATCAGTAGTATTTTGAACTTTATTTTCTAGCATGTGAGAATGAAATTAGAACTCTTATTATTTTTTTTCCAAATTATGGGACAAAGTTAAATAAACACATCTGTGTCATGTGTATCCACATTCACTTCCGCTTTTGCTTACTAGTACATGTATGTGAAATTTGGATCTAGATACTTATGTGAATATCTAACTTTGTGCAATATTTTTCATTAGAATTTTTTTTTGACAAATTAATTTCAATTTCAATTCATACCATACACTCTAATGGAAAAAAAATTAAATCAAAGTCATGTGGGTTTGTTAATCAGACAAAAGAGAAAAAGGAATATTTTTATCCCAACTTAGGACTTGTCTTTGAAACCATGTACTTATCAGAGCTGCCAAACAGTATTTCATTATATAAGTCCTAAGTTGATACACACACATTTTTCTCAATAGTTTGAAGAACATCCAAATTTTGCTTTATGTCTATGAGTTAATCTACCAGAATGTCACAATCTGACAAACTCGATCTGCACACATGTGGTGAAAAGAGAAAGCAATCATGCATTAAGTACTACACTTAAGGTACATGTTAATTAAGACAACATTCATAGCCTATAGTGTTAACTATAAAAATAATTAAATGTGTGAAAATAAATGGTATAAAACTATTGAGCAATCAGGTTTCCAACAACAATGGAATCCACAGTTATAGGTGGCGCCAGTAGTTACCTTCTTCCCCATGGGCTGAAACCAAACACAGGTTGGACAGATATTATACAAAGGTTGCATTAGATTCAGACACTGCAACAGAATGGATTCAAGGATATGACTTAGACAACTGATATTTATCATGGGAAATAAATCATCAAGATGTTTGACATTACTAGGTTATGATTATGAATCAGTAAATTCTGAATGAACTTCAGCCTTAAAATACTATCTATTTTTGCACAATACTTTACTTTTCTGAAGAGAAAAGAGATGTTCTAAAATAAAGATTTTAAACTTATGTCCAAGTCTAAATCCAAATCTGTTGCTTTTGAAGGTTCTCCCCTTTAGATCCTGACCATTAAGACAGTTTTAGTAGATAACACAGTCAACAAAAAATCATGGCTTTTAAGTCACTTCTAGACAAACAATGAAAACACTTGAAGGAAAAAAGTAAGAACATTGTCAACATGTGGAAACATATTCAGTTTATCTGATAGACAATCCAGTTTATATCAATCTACCAGTGCCATAAAAAGTTGATGATTATTACAAAATAATCTATCATATACTACAAAGTATTCAAGAGAAAATCAGTACATTGTATTACAGTGTTTACTGATTTCAACTCTATAGATTTACATTAGTCAAGGAAACATGTACTATCTATATGGAGGAGCTAAAATCAACCAATCTTACCTTCAACTTGCAGTCTAAACCTCTCAATCTCGGGGGAGGAACCCACAGCAGCCACACGACAGGCATACATGCCACTGTCGTCCACCGTGGCCCGAAGAATCAGCAGTGAACCGTCATTCTGGACCACTAGTCTGTTAGTCTGGGAGATTTGGAATCTGCAGGACATACATGTATGTTGCTTTTGAATCAGGGTTTTGTATTAATGAAACTAGGCAAAGACAGACCATCCAAAAATTTCAATTATAGAAGTATCATATCTCAGTTTTTCTCTTTCACATTACCGTTCCATTTCCATGTATCCATTTTAAAAAAAACTTAAGAAGAAGAATGAAAATTTTATAACCCCAAGACAAGTTCTCATTTTGTAACATCTTACCCATCTTTATACCAGGAGACCGAGCCATAGCCTGACCTATATTTGTTACAAGTTATTTTGATGTCTGAATCAGGCTGCTCCAACAGAGAAATATAATCGCCTTCAATGACCTCTGTATCTGGTCCTGTCTCATCTAAAAAAAAAAAAAAAAAAAAAAATTATAATTCCAGAATGATGGATTCTTACTTTCATGCAGTACATCAATCATTCACATGCACCCCATAAAATGATCATACAAATCAACATAGTTCATGATTTCAGTACTACACATTGAAAAAGATCTAGTCCAACAAATACCGAAAATGTTATGGTCGACTTTTAGGTTGAAATTTTTTAACAACTAAAACAATCTTGGACTAATACAGAAACATGACTTACCATTACAGTTGCTGAGGTAAAAGTCTCTTGCAGCGGTGATTCCATCAGGACAACAGCCAAAGCGAGATCCACAGTTCCGATTATCCTTGTCATCAGGGGCTTTTGTTGTGCCTGGGGGTAAATCAACGACAATGCATCAATATAAATCATCTGAGTGTAACTACAATTGACTTTCCGACAAACAGGTGGATGAATGCATTGGTTATACATCATGCACACTATCTTACCTCTAATTGGGCGAATTCTGTTGATACAGACTTCTTTACACTCCCTCTCATCATCAAACCTGTTGGCATTTCCTTCACATCCTCCATACCAGAAGCGGTCACACTTCTTTGCAGTGCTATTGTAGAACCACTTGACAGAATAGTTAGCACAAGTCCCTGTATTCGAACTCTCATCACAGAGATCAACATCTGACAAAAAATAGGATAATACGTGTACATATGGAAAAATTGACAAAACATTCATCATCAGATTTTTTGATAAGGATGTACTGCAACCTAATAAAAAAAAACGTCACACAATTAATGTTGACATAAAAGGGAACAAAATGAAAATAAAGGATAACAACATACTGATAGTGTAGACTCTGGTGGTAATTGGACTGGGGGTGGTGACTCTGGGTCGTTCTGTGAACCTGGGTCGTTCTGTGACCCTGGGTCGTTCTGTGACTCTGGGTCGTTCTGTGACTCTGGGTCGTTCTGTGACCCTGGGTCGTTCTGTGACCCTGGGTCGTTCTGTGGGTATAATGTTGTATCTGTCCCAGCACTTGTTTCTACACTCTTGTCCAGTACTGAACCTGTTGGAATTACCAGTGCAACCATACCACCGGAAAGGTCTACAATCACTAATTGATGGGTCATAGTAGTACATAACAGTCATGTTGTTACAGCTGCCTCTGTCCACTGGAAGCAAGCAGATCGGATCTTTCCCTTTGGGTGCATCTGTTGTCCTTGCTAGAAAGTGAAAAAAACATCTCTCTGACTCTATCTTTTATTGATAATCATTATCTAAGTTTTCTTGAATGTTCATTTTGCATAAACTTTAACAGCTCCATATACCACAACCACATACATGGTGCAATGTAGACCACAGTTTTTGAAAATGGACCATAACCAATCCTATTCCTGGCCTGGATCTTAAAATAATAGGTGGAGTCTGGCTGTAGTCCTGGGATGTAAGAGTATTCTCTGTTGCCCTCTATTTGTAGTGTCTGCCACTGACTGCTGTCAGAGTTAGGATCCTTGTTAGTGTAGTGAACCAGATAGTCTGTAAATGGAAGGACTGTCAATGAACTCGACGCATGAATTAGAATACTGAAAAATTATCAGTTTTTGTGGGTGTTTAATTTTCATTGTTTTTGTGGTATTAACATACCCACAAATCTGCATCCTCCATGAACAAGACAAACTGAACTACAAACAGTTTTTCAACCATGAAATCGAAGTTCCCATAAACGACGATAATTTTTCTCTAAACCATATCGAAACTTTAACCTCACAAATATTAGTGATTCATCAAGCACCCTGTGCAGTCGATAGTTTCTTGGAAGAATCGAACAACCTGTCAGGATAGGATTGCTAAATTGCATGTAGAAATCCTTACAGACAAAAGGAAAGGAGGTTTCAGTATATATATTGATTGAGGACTATTTACTAACCTAATACTGGATTAAGACCAATGGTGGCAGGTGCCCTCCATCTAAGCATCACTGTAAAACTGTCATAACTGGATGGAGATACATCAACATCTGTTGGATACGAGTCCAGTCCTGGAAAAAGACTAACTACATTGAGGGTATATTAAGTAGTAGCTAAAGTATCTGCAGGTCTACTCCAGATAATAGGATATATTTCATCTGATTATTAAAATTTGTTCATCATGATGTATTCAAGTCCAACAAATGATTCTGTTGCTCTTGTAACAACCAATTTCAACAGGCACAACATTGTTCTTATATACACATGTCTGTTTCCAGTAAAGATTAGTAAAATTACCGCATTTGACTTCATCTGAGTTGTCACGACAATCTTGTCTGCCATCACAACGTCCACCATTAACACAGGTGCTATCAGCACAGCGAAATAAGCCTTCTGGGCAAGACCTGCTGCGTTCTACAATTAAATCATTGACAGAAAGATGAAAACAACAAGCTACATACACAAGCTAATGAACAAACCTGGTTTGAAATAAAGATGCTTTGTATACTTGATTATAATTCATTCTCTATAAATAAGTTGAAATTCTCTCCAATTTCCCATTATTTAAGACATGATATAAAGATTTATATTTGCTCCTGGTTGTTTTCATGGTATCTTGTCTAAAATCTGTTTTTATGCCTAGTTCATATCAATATTACCAGATTACAAGTTATATTCTCTGCAGCTGCAATTTCAGTTTTTGTTTCCAGAGAAAATAAAACTGCAGTGAAAATATTAAGCCTAATTATTTGATTGGATAATTCCATGCTTTCCGATTGGTTGAGATCTAACAACTGAGGAAAAACAGAACAAATAGCACACGAGATTTCTCCAACATCCAGCCAAACGAGGCCCATAGGCCACATCGCACACCTGAGTCACCTTGACCCATATCTGAAGACTTTCCATATATATTTGCATGTAAAACCTTAGTCCCTATTATGGCCCAAACTACCCTTTGCAAACTTGAATCTACACTATGTCAGAAAGCTTTCATGTAAATGTCAACTTCTTTGGCCCAATGGTTCTTGAGAAGAAGATTTTTAAAGCTTTTTCCTATATTTGTATGTAAAACTTTGACCCCCCCCCCCCCCCCACTTGTGGCCCCATCCTACCCCCCGGGGGCCATGATTTGAACAAACTTGAATCTGTACTATGTCAGAAAGTTTTCTTGTAAATATCAGCTTTTCTGACTCGGTGGTTATTGAGAAAAAGATTTTCCCTATATATTTGTATGTAAAACTTTGATCCCCCCTTGTGGCCCCATCCTACCCCCGGGGGCCATGATTTGAACAAACTTGAATCTGCACTATGTCAGAAAGTTTTCATGTAAAAATCAGCTTTTCTGGCTCAGTGGTTCTTGAGAATAAGATTTTTAAAGATTTTTTCTATATATTTGTATGTAAAACTTTGATCCCCTATTGTGGCCCCATCCAACCCCCGGGGCACAAGATTTGAACAAACTTGAATCTGCATTGTGTCAGGAAGCTTTCATGTAAATCTCAGCTTTTCTGGCTTAGTAGTTCTTGAGAAGAAGATTTTTAAAGCTTTTCCCTATATATTTGTGTGCAAAACTTTGATCCCCCCTTGTGGCCCCATCCTATCCCCGGGGACCATGATTTGAACAAACTTGAATCTGCACTATGTCAGAAAGTTTTCATGTAAAAATCAGCTTTTCTGACTCAGTGGTTCTTTAGAAGAAGATTTTTCCTATATATTTGTATGTAAAACTTTGATCCTCTATTGTGACCCCGGGCATCCAACCTCCGGGGCCCCAAGATTTGAACAAACTTGAATCTGCATTATGTCAGGACGCTTTCATGTAAATCTCAGCTTTTCTGGCTTAGTGGTTCTTGAGAAGAAGATTTTTAAAGTTTTCCCCTATATATTTGTGTGTAAAACTTTGATCCCCCCTTTGGGTCCCATCTTATCCCCGGGGGCCATGATTTGAACAAACTTGGATCTGCACTATGTCAGAACGTTTTCATGTAAAAATCAGCTTTTCTGGCTCAGTGGTTCTTGAGAAGAAGATTTTTAAAGATTTTTCCTATATATATGTATGTAAAACTTTGATCCCCCCTTGTGGCCCCATCCTACCACCGGGGGTCATGATTTGAACAAACTTGAATCTGCATTATGTCAGGAAGCTTTCAGGTAAATTTCAGCTCTTCTGGCCCAGTGGTTCTTGAGAAGAAGATTTTTAAATGACCCCACCCTATTTTTGCATTTTTGTGATTATCTCCCCTTTGAAAGGGACATGGCCCTTCATTTGAACAAACTTGAAAGCCCTTCACCCAAGGATGCTTTTGGCTATGTTTGGTTGAAATTGGCCTGGTGGTTCATGAGAAGAAGATGAAAATGTGAAAAGTTTACAGACAGACGGACAGACAGACAGACGGACGCCAGACAAAATGTGATCAGAAAAGCTCACTTGAGCTAAAAAAAATTGGAAATTTAAAATTGATACAATTATTAGTTTTTGGTCACTCAATGAAAAGTCAAGTCTTGACTCATTTTCAACTATCTTTCATTATAATTGTTAAAAAAAGAAAGGGTGACTTCTATCAATATTGTAGTAACAAATGGTTGAATTATAGTACCATGAAGCTCGATTTAAAGATGACTGATCAGGTATCATAGGGGCTATAAGGAATCTATATACAAAGCATGAAAGATCTACCTTAAATAGTTCAGGAGATATTGAGTAGGACAAAGATTTAAAATGTAAGTCCAACTCCAAAGTCAAGGTCAAACTTCACGAAATAATATAAAGATCTTCCCACAAATAATCTATACACAAAATATGAAAGCCCTGCCTTAAATAGTTCAGAAGATACTGAATAGGTCAGGTTTTTTTTTTTTTTAAAAAGCAGGTCGACTTCAAGGTCAAAAGATCAAGCTATACCTTAAAGGATGTTTTCTTAAAAATAGGTCAAGTTCAAGGTCAAAGGTCATGATGGTGAACAAACCAAAATACACTAGAAAGAGTTATTGCCCTTTGTAACACTCTCTTGCATTGGAGATAAAAAACTTAGCTTTCTACCATTATATTCCAATACCCCAGGGGAAAAGGACTGTACATTTACTGGAGATACATCAGTGTTAAATATCTACCAAAAGGTATGATAGATAGATATTTTTCTTTGAAAAGAGGGGAGGTAAAAAGGGACCACAAGCTACAGCCAAAGTGGGGAGGTCATTTCCACTTTTCTGACCTAATGGTGTTTGAGAAGAAGGTTTTTAAAGATTTTCCCTATATACTCGCAGGTAAAACTTTGATCCCCAATTGTGACCCCATCCTATGCCTGGAGGCCATGATTATATAAAACTTGAATCTGCACTATGTCAGGAAGCTTTCAGGTAAATTTGAACTTTTTTGGCCTTATGGTTCTGGAGAAGATTTTTAAAGATTTCCCTTACATACTTACAAATAAAAGTTTGATCTCCCATTGTGGCCCCATCCTACCCCCGGGGGCCAAGATTTTAGCAAACTTGAATCTGCACTACCTATGAAGGGGTCATGGTCCTTTATTTGAATAAACTTAAATCCCTTTCACCTAAGGATATATATTGCCAAGTTTGGTTGAAATCGACCCAGTGGTTCTGGAGAAGTTAAAAATGTGAAATTTACAGACAGATGGACAACAGGTGATCAGAAAACCTCAATTGAGCTTTCAGCTTAGGTGAACTAAAAATGATCTGCATATCATTCAGACTCTACATATTTGTTCCAATCCTCACCACATTCTCCTGCATTTTCATCTGAACTATCGGCACAGTCCGGTACTCCATCACAACGTTGCCTCACATCAATGCACTGTCCATTACCACACTGGAATTCTGAGTCAGAGCATGACCGGCGCACTGAAAAATGAATATTTAATTGTTATCTTCATTGCATACACAGATGATATATCTTAAAAATAACAAGCAACCCAAAAAAATTGCTATCAGAAAAGTTGGTACAGTCTAAGTTTGCACAAGTGTTCGTAATACCAACATATATTCAAAATACTAGGAAAGTCAGTAGTTTGCTTTTAACAATCAAACTTTGAAGTCAATTTGAATTGTTATAACAATTATACTACAGAAAACAAAGTTATGAATTTGATTTTGATAAAATGATCATTGGACATTTGGTATGAAATAATTCATTCTACATACAAAGAAATTTCACACAGGTAATTTGTCACAGTAGATAAAGATTTATATATAGTTAGGTAAGCCCTATATAGATATTTTTTTAAAAAGCCAAAATATAAATAAAATGATGCAAATGCATGCTTGAAGTCACAAATAATCTGTGACACTGACAATTGCAATTCCAAAATGAGGCAACAGCTAGTGATCTATTTTTGGTTCATGATGCACTTTCTCCCAAAGATGCATCAACTGACAAAGTTTGATAGTCCTAGATCTCTCAATGTGAAAAATATCATCTGGAAACAATCTGTAAATGTATAGCCATAAAATTTCAAAATGAGGCTACAGTGATCTACTTTTGGTATGCTACACCCACCTGCCAAGATGCATTAACTTATAAACTGGCCAAATTTGATAGTCCTAAGTCGTACAGTTTGAAAAGCATAATCTGGACATGATTTGAATATTCATAGCCATGAGATTCCAGAAGGAGGCCACAGCGACCTGCTTTTAATTTGCCCCATTCCCGCCCCAAGATGCATCAAGTGACCATGAGTTGTATATTCAAAGCTATAAAATTCCAGGACACAGTAACCTATTTTGGTTTGTATCACCCTCCCCTACATAAACTGATTAAGTTTGATACCCCTAGGCTTCACAGAGTGAAAGACAAGACTTGGACATGAAAAAGCTAGCAGATGGATGGACAGGATGGCCTGTATCATAATATGGCACATCATAAATTGGGTTAATTGTAAACAAGAGTATCAGTCACAGAGTATTAGTTACTGCTATCAGTTGGTGTATTATTCTATTTTATTTATAAACTTTACTTCAAAAAAATTGAAAATCATTTTTCTGGAGCCACATTAGGCCCGTATCATACATAGTCCTTTAAAGTCCATAAACACATGTGGCAACATTGATAATGCATTTTGCTATTAATCAAAATTATCCAAGGTAAAACTGAAAGCAAGGTAAATAATACTGGCTATCCATTGGTAGACATCATCATCCACTTATAAATCTACACATTTTTTTTTATCCTTACCACATTGTCTTTCATCCTCATCTGATCTATCATTGCAGTCCGCTACTCTGTCACAAACTCGCCTCGCATCAATGCACTGTCCATTGCCACACTGGAATTCTGAGTCAGAGCATGATGGGCGCACTGAGAAACAAATATAATTGACTTTTACCTTGGACTTTAATTAAACGAGACTAGAACTAAAGTACTATCATGATACAAAATGCAGTCAGTACCCTGTTCATGATCATTCTTTGGAGTTAATAGTTAAAAACACCCATTGATAAATTGAAACTATTACAGCTAGTACATATATCTATCCTTCAGACTACATATCTATTCCAATCCTCACCACATTGTCTTTCATCCTCATCTGATCTATCAGTGCAGTCTGCTACTCTATCACAAACTCGCCTCCCATCAATGCACTGTCCATTGCCACACCGGAATTGTGAGTCAGCACATGACGGGCGCACTGTGAAAGGAATACAGGCAATCCTAAAATATCTCGTATTTTATGGTAGGTTTACACTGCATGTTCAGATGGGCATATTTCAAAGAACACCAAATGTTACATAAGAAATGGGCATGACATATGATATCCTACCGACATCTGATTCAGAATAGGTAAATTTGAAGGAAAGTGAAATAAGAATTATTTCTCTCATCATGTCTTTATGCCATTTGGAGTATACTCCGAGACTATCAAAACAGTGCAGATCAATAGGGTAAATAATATGCTCATCTGCAACTACATGTACATGATTCATATCTGTCACAAACTGTTTCAATGATAATTTTAAAGGGAGGCCACAATGACCTACTTTTGGGTTATGACACACCTTCCCACCAAGATGCATCAACTGACCAAGTTTGATGATCCAAGGCTTTTCAGTGTCAATGATATGATCCGGACACAATATGTACATTTATGACACACCTTCCCATTATGATCCAGACACAATATGTACATGTATGACACACCTTCCCATTATGATCCAGACACAATATGTACATGTATGACACACCTTCCCATTATGATCCGGACACAATTTGTACATGTATGACACACCTTTCCATTATGATCCGGACACAATATGTACATGTATGACACACCTTTCCATTATGATCCAGACACAATATGTACATGTATGACACACCTTCCCATTATGATTCGGACACAATATGTACATGTATGACACACCTTTCCACTGTACATGTATGACACACCTTCCCATTATGATGCATCAACAAAGTAAGTTTGATAGTCCTAGATCTCTCAGCATGAAAGACGATCCAAACATGATTTTACATGTATAGCCATACAATTTCAAAATGAAGCAACAGTGACCTATTTTTCATTCATGACACATCTTCCCTCCAAGATGCAATAACTGACCTAGGTTGACAGTCCTTGGCCTCAGACTGGACACAAAAAACCAACAGACAGATGGGAGAGCCTATACCATCATACGAACCATCAAAAGATGGGCATATAAAAACTATACATAATGCATAATATGAAATTTCTTTCATTAATTTTCTTAAAATCTCATTCACATTGTTAAATATTTCCACAACTTACCGTTTCGTAAACACTTTCTGTTGCAAGCTTCCAGGGAATCGAAATTATTGGCATTTGCTCCGCATCCTCCATATGTAAAGGAGTCACAGGTACCAGTGTTCTTGTTGTAATAATATCGTGGAATGAAGGCAAGGCAGTTGCCCTCTTGTTTCTCCAAATTACAAATGTCTGCAATACCATACTTACAAGTTATCATGATTCAGGAGAAAGCCTATTTGTCTCAAATCTATGCATAGAACTTATACAATTTTCTACAAATTAAATGTAATATGTTCTTCATATTGAGGAGATGAAAAAAATAATTTTAGAATGTCGGAAACATCAAGTATGTCCTTAAATGATGCTGATCTAGTAAAAAAAAAATTAAGGACATTATCAAAAGAAAAGAAATAGTGCCTGATAAAACTTAAGAGTTCCTTGTATGAATTCAAATAAAGGATACTTTATGAGAATCAATAAGAAATGTATTTTAAACCAGGGAAAACCAATCCCAAGTTTAAATGGAATAAAGCTACGAACACAGGTAAATATCTGAAGTATCGTGAGTGATCAGTTCTTAGCAAAATTGAATCAAACAAAATGCTATTGATTTGCGATTTCTTATTTGTTATCATCTTTTGGGAATTTTTACATGTCATTTTAGGGGAAAACAACTGCTTTTCAGAACTGAGAATAGGGCTGAATTTCAGCCCTCAACAAACCCTAAAAATTGGATGATCCAATGCCTTTCACAAAGACTGCACATGCACACAACCACTCATTGATGTTTACACCATTGTTAATATACTCAGTCCACTTCACTATGAGAGGAGGAGAGTACAATAACTTACTGTCACTACTGCAGGATGACTCGCACACTTCACGACTTGTGAAGCGATTGTCGTTTCCTCCACATCCTCCATATTCAAATTCGTTACACAACCCAGTCAGGTGATCGTAGTACCAGGCCGGAATGTATGCCCTACAGTTTCCTCGTTCCATTGGCAGATGACAGTATTCTTCAAACAAAAGACATGATTTCAGTCAAAATCAGGAAATATCCATCTGAGTCCGGTTGTTTGATACTGTAGACATATCTAATTTTGTTGGGGAAAATATTCCTTGTTTAAATAGTGAACACGATTTCGTATGGATTAATTACGTAAGGTAATGGTGAAATATAAAAAGACGACGAATAACAGAGACACAGATTTCTAACATAAGAATAAAGATTTTCTGAGAAATTCGAGTTGGATTTAATTTCGTTGTTTTCTCCCAGACACGAAAACAATTAAATCTAATCTGACACAAAAATAAATACATCTACAGTAATTTGTTCCAATACCAAAGAAGAAAACAGTAGGTTCAGCTGCAAAGATGTGTATCATTTAACATGTTCTAGCAATTGAAAAATGGAAAATGACGGTCCATGAATTCATGAGACATTAAAGAGTGAAGAAAAAAAAAGGATGAGAGGATCAACTTACCTTCCATCACTTCTCCACTTCCCTCGATGGGAGACTCTGTGGTTACTGGCAAAAGTTTCTCTGGGGCACACTTTTTCCGACAAGCATCCAAAGATCCGAAATTGTTGGAATTTCCACCACATCCTCCATAAATGAATAGTGCACAATCCCCTGTAGTGGGGTCATACTTGTATCGACGTTGATAGGCAAGGCACTGAATTTGTCCAGTTATGAAAGGCTTGCAAACATCTAGGAAAATATCAACATAAAATAGAACACATGCATGTATAACCTAGTTCCTTTAATCATAAAAGTTAGGAGAAAAGCTTACTGAGAAAGACTTATAAACTAGTACTACATTTACATATATATGTGCAATTAATTATTCATTAAGCACATTCACTGAGTTTTCAATGCATTTTCAAGTAAAAAAAAAACAAAAACATGAGGTCCATGGGCAAAAACAACCACTTAAGTATAACATCAAATCTTTAAATGAAATAAAACAATACTGCTGGGGATTCAGAAAAACTTTGCTCTATCTGTAAATTCACCTGAGTATACTTTGGCGACGTAAAATGAACTCTGAACAGTATATAATGGTGTTTTGGAATTCTCAAAAACAGTCAAAGAAGTAGGTATAAGAATAACCGATTTTGGCCCTAATTCTGGTTGTTAGTAAAATGTTCTGATTAAATAAGCAAGATATGCAAATCTAATCATAATTTTAGCAATGAATAATGAATTTACAATGTATGATGTCACAAACACATGAATTTTCTTCATTTCTTTGAAATTACCAAAGTATACTATTTTTCTTTTTCTACAATTGTTTAGCTTCAGGGAGTATGGGGTACATGCGGCAATCACGATAAGAGACCAGCACATGTTAATCACAATCACGATAAGAGACTGGCACGTGTTAATCACAATCACGATAAGAGACTAGCACGTGTTAATCACAATCACGATAAGAGACTAGCACGTGTTCATCACAATCATGATAAGAGACTGGCAGGTGTTAATCACAATCACGATAAGAGACTGGCACCTGTTCATCACAATCACGATAAGAGACTGGCACGTGTTAATCACAATCACGATAAGAGACCGGTACGTGTTAATCACAATCACGATAAGAGACTAGCACGTGTTAATCACAATCACGATAAGAGACCGGCACGTGTTAATCACAATCACGATAAGAGACTAGCACGTGTTCATCACAATCACGATAAGAGACTGGCACGTGTTCATCACAATTTTTGAGGAAAATATAAGAAATCACCACATGTGACATCATATTTTAGAAAAATAATAAGTTTTAGGAATACACATTCTAAATATCAATATCTGTCATAACTATTTCTACATGGAAATTAGTACTGACTTTTAGAGAAATTCAACGAGAGAATGTTTGAATTTGGGGTCAGATATTACTGTTGTTGAACCTAACCCGTTTTAAAAAAAAAATATGACTAAAATTGAGCCTGAATAACGTTTTCAGTCAAAGCAAGGAATTCGATCATATCACCCAGTCTTACTCTGTTTGCTGCAAGAAGATTCACACTGTTCTCGTGTTTCAAAATTATTCTTATTCCCTTCACAACCTCCATAACTGAATTCTTTACAAATCCCATCATTGTAGTCATAGAACCATCGAGGTATGCTGGCTCTACAAGATCCCGAGTCTGAAGTCAGTCGACACACATCCTGATCTGTAAATACAACAGGTTTAATACCAGTAGTTAATAATATCTGTAAATACAGTACTATAAACTTAAAAAAAAACAATATTGCAGAATTATTGAACTGCTAAAGACAACCTGATTTAAAGAGGTAGCAGATAAAGGAAGGATGTAAAATTTATTTAAGAGATGGTTTTATTAGTGCTTCAATAAAAGTATGCCGGCATGAGGCATTACAGCTCATCCCCTCATGTATTTTTAAAAATGAAATTACACATTCTACTTTCACTTCTGTCAGAATTTCCAGTGTTAGATTGATTGATTGCATCTTGTTTAACATCACTCTCGAAAATTTTTCACTCATATCGAGACGTCACCAAGACCGGTGAAGGGCTTCAAATTTAGGCCTATGCGCGGTGCTTACGGCTATTGAGCAGTGAGGGTTCTTTAGCATGCCACACCTACTGTGACACGGGACATCCGTTATTAAGGTCATCTCAGAAAACCCTTGACATTCACACCTTACGCCAAGCGTTTGGCAATGGAACTGTCACTACCTGTTTTAACGCCTTAGGTATGTCGCAGCCGGGATTCGAACCCCGACCTTCCACATGCTCCAGCATTAGAATAGACATACTGTACATATCAAGATTCACATGCACATTGTTCACATCTGCAGTGCATTCATGAGGAAATGGCTATCATTACAATTGGTAATGATATCAAAGACACAAACATTGGAAATGTAAACTAGAACTGTCCTAATGGGACTAATACCCCCCGCGGGGCATATAAGACAGGGGTCGAAATTAACTTTTTCTACCACAGGCTAATTTTAGCCTGTGGGTAAAAAATCCACAGGCTAAAATGAAAACCCACAAGCTAAAATAAAAATAATGAAGTAGTGCTCTTTTTCATATATGTTTTTTTTTAAATCAATGATATTCCCCATCATTACTGAGCCTAGTGGGTCAACAGGCATCGTTTGGACAAGACATTAAGTTACGTAAGTCATATGGTGCAATGTTTAGGTCTCTTAATTATTGCACCTCTAATCCACAACTTGTCTACTGCAGGTCTAGATCCAGTCTTCGAATTTCATGCCACATCAGGGTTGTCACTAGTGATTTTTAAAGCGAATACCGGACTCATGGTTTATAAGCAGCAGGATCACGAATCCTATGAACTTTTTTGATAATCGTCTACGCGGTGAGCAATGCACTCGTGTCATCACTACAACCCGACCTCAATATGACAATAAATTTAGATAGGACATTCTCATGATTCTGATAAAAATAACTACCGGAAGACTTGGTAAAACATAGACTCCGATATTTTTTTTTTTAGATAAATGAATAACAAAAACCTCATACTTGGAATTCAATTTAATCACCCCTATAGGTGAACAGGACTCGTGGCACATGTCAATATGCGATGTCCGACCTCTAAAGCATTTGTTTGACTCCGAGTTTCTTAAAAAATCATAAAAGAAAAATCCGGATAGAAACGGTTGCTGAAATCGGTCGTTGATGTAAGCGTTTTTTATGATTCAGAGTGCAAGTTTAAGAAAAGCGAATAGCGCATCACCGTATAAAACGTAGTTTGTAAATCACCACTCGCTAAGATTTTCGAGTGTCCACTATTTTTACTCGCTATTTTTCAAATGTACTCGCATTTTTCGCTAATTTCGAGCCCTGATAAGATGATGGGAAATATTTAATGCAAGCACATTGAATATTTTCCCATTATCTACAGGGCAATCAATGTGAATGCAGAAGTGTATATTCTACAGTACAGCAGTACATGAAATATTAAAAATATGCTTAATATAAACAATGAATACTATTTGGCACATTTTAGGCTGTATGATTGCAAATCCCTGGTCAACTCTTCTAGTCTTTAGTTTATATTCACTTTGTTAAAGATCATTATGTTATGCCAACTTTACTTTGTCATTGATTTTGTCAGTAAATAAATGACATTAGCTCAAGTATTGGTATTATTGTAATTTTTTCCACTGGTATAACAACTCTAAGTAGCTGCAATAAAGGCAGTTTACTATGAATCCCATTAAAGTTTGAATCAAATCTGTTCAACGGTATTAGAATTAAACTCTGGACAAAGTGCACAACCCCCAAAATGAAAAGAAAATGTGCGTAACTTCTATAACTGTTAAGATATTTCAATGAAAATAGGAGATGCACAACTACATAATATATAGAAGATGTGCATAAAGTTTGAATGAAATATGTCCAGTAGTATTAGAAATAAACTTCGGACAAATTGCGTCTACGGACAAACGGACAAAGTGATTCCAGTATACCCCCCCAAACTTCGTTTGCGGGGGGTATAATAAAATTATATATACTTTCTTACATCATGACCCGACATTGCCTGTGAAAAATAATTTTTCACATATATTATGTATCTATTCCTTTTAAAGGTTGTCATCACATATAAATAAAACATTTAAGAATTGAACAGCACTTTAGAGCTGTTTATGGTCAATACGAACGGATTTGGATTTGAGGCAAATTCTGTGAATCACGCTCACAACATACATTCACATCGAGTCTACAAGATGACTTGCCATCCATTTTCAATGTTCCAGCACACAGAGCAGACAAATGGAATACAACCTACCCTCTCTTCCTAATTCCTTTGTGCCTGGGGCACACAATTTCTGACACTCCTCCCGGGTGTTAAAGTTATTGGTGTTTCCTTGGCAGCCTCCGTAGAGGAATTCCAGGCACTGTTTGGACTGGATATCGTAATACCACCTGGGAATGTTACTTCTGCATGGCCCTGTATCCATGGCCTGCTGACAAGTGTCTGAAAATAAATCCACATCGACGTATTTTTATTTAATTCTGTAACTGACAGACAAATGAAAGTAATCCCAAAGTGTCGCGTTAGGTGACTCTATACTATGGAGAAAAGACATCATCTTCTGTATACCTTCAAAAAAATTTGTCTTTTGCTTATAATCAAAATAACATAGATTTTCCATTTTCCTTATTTTAAAAAAAAAAAAACCCCAAAAAAACCCACAATGGGTCTCACAACAAAAATATGAAGAAGAAAAATATATGAGATTTGAAAATTACTGAGACAGCCTTTTTTGTTTGGAGAATAAAGATAGAAAATAAAAAATAATTGAAAAAGATCTAATGTTTAGCATTGGTCAAATTAATTGCAATGTTTATTTATGATCATATCTGCAATTACGCATTTTCGTTCTCCTAAAGCAACCACTTGGTCAAATGTATATGCAGCAACTATCGCATACTTTAATCCTTTTCAAATCAATCTGTCCAAATCAAAACACTTCAAATAGAGTAATCCAACAGGGACAAATGTGCTCTATACTTATATATTCAATCAGTATTTTGTGTGCTGTTGCGACAGATATCAAACCTTAATATGATATCCCTTACAGTTTGATACGTGTTGGCATTGATCACTTGCAACTTCAACTCTTCTTGAAATTATGAACAGACGTCCAGCTCTCCTCAAATCATCAGCAGACCACCTGTACACTAGAGCCCTAGACTCTTTTCCCCCCTGATCTTTCTTTGCTCCAACAATTTCTAAACAGGTATTTTTCCCAGAGTTCAATGCAAAATTTTATGAATGTACATTGCTCCATCCCGAGTTAAAATTCATATTTGCATTGGGATCAAATTCAATTTACCCATGGGAGTCATTAATTTTTCTGTCCTTTGTGGAGAAAAATTATATTTATTTAGGTTCATATTATACAGCTGCCATTTTATCATAAGTAATTTAATTTTATGCCTAGCCCACTCTACAATATATATAGCCTTAACAACTATGTAAAAAATATTACTAGTTATATAACATTTATATTAATGAGATGGTGCTGTACAAATATGCAGATTTTCATCAATTGAGGAATTACGGCTATTGTCTCAATAATTTCAGGACAGCAATCTATTTCTATGATCTAAATCAATTTAGATAATTCTGCATTTGTTGGTATATGTTTGATGTTGCCAAAAATAATTTGATACTGGACAAAATACAACCCTACCAACAGATCAATACATTACTGGTCATGTTTATAAGCCACCTGAATCCAAAACACTGAATCAAAAAACTTGATATCTTTAAATCAATTGTGGCATTTCAAAAGAATATGTAATGGAAGAAACACAAAAGTGAACAAAAGTTACATTGTTTACAGAATAATATACTTGTATAAATGTATATATTGGTGCAAAAAGCTGACAGCAGAAATGATCTGATTAAATATAAGCTCAAAATATCATGTATGATGATGCTACTAAATACCCATCTCTTTAACATTTGTTTGTGGCTGCATGGGACTGGACTAGCCATAAGAAACTGGATGTGATATTTATAAACATGAACTAACCTATAGATGAAGTTGAAAATAATCAACTTAAAGGATAGGGGTAAATAGTGGAAAAAGATAAAAGTTGTGTCATACCTCGATCTGGGAAACAAAAACATACCAAATCAGTGTATTATACCAAAATTAGATTCACAGGTCTCATGTTAAAAGTATATCTCGTATTATTGATGGTTCTGATAAACCCTTGTCATACCCTGTCCTTTTTCATTGTCAATGTCAATTTCACAGGTTGCCTCACACTGGTCCTGAGTTTCGAAATTATTTTGGTTGCCTTGACATCCTCCATAGACAAACTGCTCACATTCCTTTCCATTAAAGTAGTACCTCGACAAGGACGCTTCACATGGACCGGTGACCTTGGGCTGTTCACAGGCAGGCTTTGAACCTGAATAACAAATGAAAGGAAAAACTACATAGCTATTTGAAACATGAATGATCTACTCCAAGAATGGGATTCTAAAAAATTACTGTACACATATTTTTATGCTATCAGTACATGTACATATAGTGTATTGTATAACAAGGTTTGACCTTTCATCATCACACTGGCATTAATCACTTCATTTTCAAAAAAATAAAACAATCTTTAGGACAAATTTTACTTTTCATTTTGTTGAGATATTTACTTTAGCAGATTTTTAGCTTAGGAATATCAATTCTTTGTTTGAAGTTGATAATTGCCTTCATGTGCTCACTCTGGTTCTTGTAAAATTTGGGCATATTTAAAATCTCTTGAAACTCCTATAACCTTGGCAGCAAGTCCTTATACAATCATAACACGAACCAGTATCAGGGATGGTTTGTCCGCACCGACGTGAGCACGATTCTTCATCATCAAAGCGGTTATCATTACCACCACAACCGCCATACCAGAAACGTTCGCAGCGTTGAGAGGTGCTGTTGTAGAACCACTGAACCCGATAATCTGTACAAGATCCACGGTCATTTTTCATTCGGCAAACTCCAACAGGCGATACTTCAGGCTCTGTAATTTATCACATTTGAAATAATTATCAGAATATCATTATACACATACCACTACATAAGATAAATGCATAAAAAATGTCAGATCTAAACTGAAATATGTTTTCCCTTCAGCTGACAAAAAATATTCCAACTCAAATCACTGTGTGAAGTTTCGTGTATTGTGCACAGCTATTTCAGGAGGGGGGGGGGTATTCTAAGTAAAACCCACAAAATAGGGAATTCATACATCCAAAGGACTTTGAGGATCGACTCTTTCCCCAGGTCTAAGTTCAGGACACCAGTGACCTTTTTTTGATGTCGTAGCTTTTATGATACTTATGTATATATGTAGTAGGCTTAATCACTTAGTTGCGTGGTAGAAACATAGCAATCACATTAAATAAACATTTATTCAATAATCAATTCTAAGAAAGTACTTTGAAAACAAACTTAGTATTTTCTCCAAGTTCAATGCCTTGTCTGCCATATTTTTCTTAACTTGTGGTCAGCTGATCAAATTCTGCTCATTTATAACCTTGATTTAAGAAATCAGCACATCCTTTTGTCATTTTTCGGATGTGCACAATACAGAGGACTAAAGTTTTTTAAGGATTTTCATTTAAAATGTTGGGAATGTGCTACAAATGTGCACACTTTACATAACGCTTTATATTTTTTTTCATTTCAAAGAGCAAAACGTTTTGAGTAATTTTTACCACCAACTCAAATCGATTAATATTGAACATTTTGAAAAGTTCATTGATTTGACACATTTGATCTGCATTTCAATGAGTACATACTCATTGAAATGCAGATCAAATGTGTCAAATCTTCCTACATTGTCAAGAGATTGACTCATTGAATGTCACTAATTACATTTTAAATCACAATGACATAATGTACTACCTAACATTCGACCAAAATGATGGGTTGTGAAAGTGAAGACATTATTTCAAGCCCAGCAAGAAATGTGTCCAAGACCACTTCCATTTTTAATGGATGTTGTCTGTACTGACCTGTGGGACATCCGTAGTAGTTAGCTCCCTGAGCCGGGGTCTCCCCATCTTGACAACAACCATATACATTCTCTTTACAGAAGTCCCCAGATGGTCCAACATCTCTATCGCAACCCTCAAAGTTTGGTCCTTAAGAATATAATAAATATATCGAATATAATAATATTTTGACAAATCAAATGGGCCAATTTGTCAATTTCTGTTGAATGAAAGTTTTGACATTAAAAGATTGCATTTTATCTGAAAGGATTTACTCCTTTGTCATTGATAATAATAAATTTACCTGTAGCTTCACTAATGCCATCTTCACAACAACCATACGTAGATTTCTACAGAAAAAAGGGTCAAAAATATGCAAGTTCAATCTTGTAATTATGAAAGACTTAAACTTTAATATTATTTTCATGAATGGATTTTCACATATTATACCAATCTGTAAAGTGGTATAGTTTCCATTTCCTATTAGTATGTCTGAATGGTCAATAATCTAATACTTTGAATAACTATCTAGATGCTTTGTTGTTTTTAAGTTCCATTTGAAACTCTTGCACTCATATAATTATATATGGCACAAGTCGTTGATGAAATCCCATAAATTTTAAGGAGATGTAACAACTGTTCGAATATTTGCAAATGAATGGTTAATTGTGAATATTTGAATAGAAATTTAGTATTTAAATATTTAGTCACAAGTCCAAAACCCATATACAAGTTCATACAATGCTGTAAACTGTACAGAACTCTGATCACTCTGTCATGACAGAAAAGAAATAAAAGTGGGGAATGGGAGCATCTCTTTCTGATGTGAACAAGAGCACATTCCCTATATAATTGCATTATATTAGATCTGATTCATCATCTAGAAGGGAAGCATCCCTCAGCATCATAATATGTTAAATTCATCATTTCTTGTTATGTCAATTTTGTTTATTTACATTGAAAGCAGAAATAGTTTAACACCGTACAAAGACAAATATCATACACATTGATATTTATTAAACTTTACAATATCGATATCATTTTCGCTTATTAAATTGTTGATATGAGTGAAAAAAAATTTTGCGAGATGTGAAAAATATATTTTTATATTAATATTAGGGATGTCAACGAGTATAGTCGAGTACTCAACTATCGCTCAGTCATACCGATCATCAACTAAATATTTCTTAAGTCTAGTACTCGTTAAAATAGCTTTTTTTTTTGCAATGTTCATAAATTCTAAATGCTTCTGTGTGTTTGTGAGTAAAAATCATGTATGGGTAAAGTCAAACCAGTTTTAATTCGCTCAAGAGCAAATAAATCATTTGAGTTTGGATGTCGGATTGTAACATGCCTCCGAAATCCACTGTTTGGACAAACTTATAATGTTATCGTGATGGAAATATGATGACATGTACATTTTGTGAAACTGAACTTGCATGTCATAAAGGGACAACAAACATGTTGTACATCGTAAATAGTGTACAAACATTGGAAAGACCTTATAAATAGGTTTGCTTGTTTCTTTTTAAGCCCAAGTGCATTTTAGTTGTTGCTTGTACAACATTTCACAATCACAATAAAAATGACCGTTTATGTACTTCTCTGTCACGAGTCTGGGATTCAGTTGGAACTAGGCCCTCTGTGATAGATTAATTATGGGTCTACTGTATAACACATCCTCCTGTAAATGTTTACTCTCATGGTTGAGTTAATTTCCTTGGAAACAATGCACAATGCACCCCCTAAATTTTCTCAGAAATTAGCAAGCCCTATGTTTATTTCGCATAAAAAATATAATGAAATGAAATAAAAATCATAAACACAAATAATTTCTGTCTTATACTATATGCATGGCACTCAAGATCATAGTTCTTTACCATGCCCATGCCTACTATGACACAGGACCTTAAATTGGAATGGTTTCATTCAAAAGACCTGTGACTTTCACTCATGTGAAATGCTTAGCTAAGGAACAATACTTAATTACTCAATGTATCTTACATTTGATACAGGTGCAGGAGAGAAGCAAGTGCCCCAACCACTAAGCTGCCTACTTAACCTCTAGCCATGACGAATGCCAGGGAACACGAGGACATTATATACGGTATTCTCACTGCATCGTTGAGAAAAGTAAAGTTTGATTATACAACTATGGTTAGTTTCTGAATTCATACCTTACAAGGATCGGTATCACCACAACCTAAATAGTTTTTTCCTGAGGCAGCAGTAACATCATCAGGGCAGCAGCCAAATACAGAATCATCACAGAGCACTAGGCAAGGAAATATTATATGTAACATCTAATAACAGGGTACAGATATACAAAGAGACAACACACAAAACAACATAGTCACATGCATACCTAGTGTTTGTGTCTTGCCCATGATGCTGCTTTTTGGTCCATTTCCTCGCCCATTAAACTGAGGGAACACATTTATCATGTAATCAGCCCCATCCATCAAGTTATCCATTGTGTAGGACTGGGAATCCGGGGCCAGAATGATTTCCTTCATGGGGTCCTGCTTGGTGGTGTCTCGGTAATATTTGGTTCCCATGTAAGCCAGCTACAATATGCATGAATGTGGATTAAAAACTTGGAAACATTATTTCCATATTGATTCCATGCTCTCCTCTACCCACCATGGAAAATACTGAAGACATTTTCATATACTGAATGTGTATATATATATATTTATGGTAGATTATTTTGGTGCCTTTCATATAACACAATACAGAAAGTGTTACTTCATCATTGCATCAATTATTTTCATCTAAATACTGAAAAATGAAACCAGAATGTAAATACATAACAATTATAAAACTTTAAAGTTTTTGCATATACACTCGAATGTAAAGTTTAAATTCTTGAGAAATTCTTTTTAAAATGAATGCAGTGAGTTAACAAACACTGTATTCTTTAGCAAGTTTTACTTCAGAATGCAAATAATCCTGTTCTTGAATCTACATGTAATTAAATCAACCTCAATTCAAAACTTGAAACAAAGATCTGGTAGAAAGTTGCACAGTGAGTAAATGAAACATTCATAAAAATGGTGACTGGAAGTCTGATTTCCTTACCTTGTAACTCTGAACATCATTGTTCTGTGGAGGTTCCCAAGCCACCATGATTTTATCAGAAGTCGAATGGTGGACACGAAGATTTCTTATCATGTCTAAAAAACGTTTTGAAAGTATGAAATGAATGTCAATGATTGTCAGAGTTCCTGCCCTTGAATCAAAAGATGAAATGATGCTTATCTTAAGGGCAACTATAAAACACATTTCTGATGGAGCGAATTGCTCTTAATGACTAAACAGTTTACTCCAGTATTCATAACATTGAAAGAAAGTGAGATACATACATACATCAATGCTTTAATCATTTCCAATTCTATCTAAATCTTTTACTTGTTTTCTGCACTTTATTAACTTAGATCATTGATGACATTGCATCTTGCTAACATCATATGCTGTGTGTTAAAGTGCCATCTATGATGTCATATTCAGGGATAAATATTATACAGAAAGTATGAATACGTAAATACTAGATGGTGTTTCGGATAGAGCTGAGCTTTATCCAACGAACAATATCCATCACACACAACATAAATTGTTATTGAAAAGTGTAATAAGATGGATACAGTTGAAGAACAATGAGGCATTGAAATAGACATGATCGTGATGACAGTATGTAGAAGACACGGGTGTAAGAAATCTCACATAACAAAGAAAATACACAAGTGCACACTGTGTTAAAGATGTATGTTCCATCTCAGCTTGTAAGACAATGTGTTGTACTATGTAATGTTAATTATAACAATTTAAATATTTACTTTCAAAGACATGATAATGGAGGGACACCTTTATATACGAAGCTATTATACTTTCATATCTCACCAGGAAAACCCTTCTGGTGCATGCAATTTCATTTTTAAACAAACTAAGGAATACATAAGTTAAAATAAATGTACAACTACTTATGGATTTAAACACATAAATCATGTAGATACATTTATATCATGTAGTGCTATGTTCATTATAGCTGTTTGGACCTGAAAATTAGATAAGCTATTATATATCATGTATACCATTGTATAGGGGAAAACCGTATAACATGTATTAAAAATTATAATTGATAACAATATTTATAATTTTTGTATTCATTACATAAACTTGTAACATCAACATCATACCAAAACCCATGCAGACCAACAATCAGTAACTGATATTTTTTTTTTGGTTGTGATTTTCCATGCAGTTGGCATGCAGTACCTGTTGGCATGCATCGGTTGAAACATTCCTTCCTAGTTCTGAAGTTATTCGCATTGCCACCACATCCACCATACGTAAACAGCTGACAATCTTTGGTTTGCTTGTTATAGAACCACCGCTGTAGGCGGGCCCTACACCGGCCAACCATAGAGGGCAACTGACAAGGATCGTCTATGGAAGCCAATCAAAACATAGTCCTGACCATTTCATTACAATACAGTATATATCAATTATATTAATGATTTATCAGAAACAGCATGGAAACATCAAGGAAAATATTTTTCTTGCAGCCAGTTCAAAAAAAACTTAAATGCTTCTTTAATTCTTTAATTCTTAGCATATTTATGTATATTGCAAAAAGTTTATTCTTATTTTTTGTAGCAACACATCAGAAGGCCTAAGCAAAATTTAAGCATCTCTAAAACAGAATATGCAAATTCATTTCAATTTGGCATGTTCTAAAAGCTGTACATAACAGGCAAATTCATACATTCTTCAAAACAAATGGTAAAATATGCAAGCACTTGATATTTTTGGACCTTCGCTATAAGTGAAACAAAGCCTGGAATAAAGGAAATAGAAACTTTAAATATACCACTGTATTAAAACAAAATGGAAAGAAAAAAAGAAAAGGAACAACAAATAATAAAAAAAAAACCATAATGGAAACCCTTTCATGAAGTAGCTAAATATGATATTGTGCTTTCAATAAAGGAGTTCATAATTACACAGGAGAGGTTATAAATAAAACAAGACTGACATACAATGATGAACAAGCTGTGGACATGACAGTTCATTTAGTCCAATGTAGGGCATGGTTAATGGAGAAATAAATAGGGGAGTGATCCTGGATAAATACATATTTGAAGAATGAGAGAGAGTATTGAGGCAGAAAATGCAAGTTACAGGAAATGCATGTAAGGGATGACAGATGCACAACATCAGGCAGAGCTAAATACACACCAAAGGAGATAGATACATGACAGATGCTGCAGCTATATACATGATATATATATAATTGCCGAGACAGCAGACCAAAAGATGAGTGCATAGCCATGTAGCTGGCTACATTTAATGCAGCTACCAGTTGGCTAACCTTGGGGCGGGGACACGGGGGGTCTCTCAGTAGGGACTGGCCCTCCACGACAGGTTGTCTCGCACTCGCTCTCTGTCTCAAAACGATTGCGATTTCCCTGGCATCCACCATACCAAAAACGAAGACAGCGTCCCTCTGTTCTATCGTAATACCACTTTGCAGACCATTGAGTACATGGCCCTCTGTCTTGATCTAATTCACAGACTGGACCCGACACTACAGGCCGTGTTGTGGTTGCACGAGTTACCACTGTAACATGAAAACCTCTGGATCAACATCTTAGATCCATCTTAAGTGCCTACTGTTACACTGAACAAAACTATATTTTGTATTCATCAACTTACAGTGTAACTCATCTTGTTTTACAATACCTATAAAACTCAAACACAAAAAGCCACTAAAAGCAAACATAACTAGTTCTAATTGTAACGGGGACCGTTACAGATGTTCCCCAAACCTCCCCCAATTAAAAAGTGATGTCCTTGTGAATCTATAGCAAAAAATCATTTTATTTTAGCCTTTAATTACATGTAGTACGTTCAATATGGTCATTTCAGTACCAAGAAATGAAAAAAAGTTTGTTTGGGGAACATAATTATATTAGCTCTCTGAAAACAGAGAATGGCCCATGCATCACAAAGCTCACTCAATTAACAAATTTTAACCTTGAACAGTCTGAAATGGTCAGCAACATAGTGCAAAATCAATATTGGTATTGATTTCAATACATGTACATATTAATCATGGATTCTTTGACTGCTTCATATTATGTAAGTATTTGTGTTGCATCATTGATAGAATTTATTCTCCCATAGCCACATAGCAACTACAGTTCAGACAACAGACCACATTTGATCATCAATTCTGAACCATTTCATAGAACTTGAGACATGTTAAGGGCATTATTAAAAAGCAAAATAACATCAACACAACTTGCTTTGTGCTAAATTTGGTGCAATTCAGAATATGATTTCTTCAAACATTTAGTTTATAACATTATGTGCATTTGCGATATCTTTGGCAATACCTGGTGGCCTTGTGCCTGTACATTTCTGTCGACATTCTTGCTCCGAGCCAAACTTGTTGCCATTTCCCCCACAGCCTCTGTACCAGAAGCGTTCACATCGCTGGGCATCATGGTTGTAGTACCACTTCACATTTAGTTTTGACCCCTCACAACTTCTACCCGAATCTGAGGGCTGTTTACAATCTGCTACAAAATGAGATGACTCATTACTGCATTAAAATTATTGATTTAAAAAACAATTCTGGTTTTTTGTTACTTTGTTTTATGTCTCTTTGAGAATATTTCCTTTATATTGAGACATCACCAGCTGTAGGTTAAGTACCAGTTTAGACCTATGCTTGGCAATCTGGAGCAATCACTAACTCAGATGCATCTATAGTTTGATGTAACCATGACATGAACTGGACTCAAACTCATGATCAGCTGGTCACAAAGCTACCATGACCAGAAATTCTGAAGTGAAACTGCCTCAAGAAAGATTTGTATGTACAATGTACAGTATTCTGCAAGCATTCGTACAGGTGCAACAAGTAATACTGTGAGTGAACAATCCTATGTCAACACTTTATGTGTAATCATTAGAATATTTATTCAGTAAATTATATGGAACTCACACAATAAAAAGAATACAGAGAACTAGAAAAAGATAAGTCCACCATGAAACTGTCTCTCAATTTTTCCTTGAAAAAGTCAATTGTGACAAAATGTGAAACTCAATCTGTGTCTACTCATTTGATAATAACATATCAAATATCAGTTTCCTATGTTAGGCTCAGTGGAAATTCAAAAATTCAGCTTAAACTCCCATAAATCTTGTAAAAATCAGTCAACTGTGATGAAAATTATACTTGATCTATAAACATACATTAACACACCATATACCAAATTTCAGTTTCCTAAATCAAAGCATCAGGTGAAAAAAGTCCAGAAAACAAAATTTAAAAAAGTTTAATTTACCATGAAACAAAGTCTTAAGTCCTCACTGGGTTCATTGATAGCATGCTAATAACTAAAACATGTTGATAAATGTAACAAATTTTTTTTATTGCTCTTATTATTAGAACCTCTCAGTCAATCATTTTCTGATTATTTAATTATGAAGTACTAAGTTCAATACAAATACTACCACATGAGAAACTCATTAATAAATACTTTATTTCAAAACTGAATATAACAATCCGAATTGTAAAAAATTCAGGAATGTCATGCAGATATAAATAGAATTCCCTATGCAATATAGCTGCTTACATTCTAGCCCATTTCTGGGTGGTAAATTGCAATCCTCTGTTTCTTTTTTTTTTTCACTTCATTAATACTTCCATTCACATATCAACACTTCGCCGCGAATTACGTTGGTGAAAAACCAAGTTTTCCTTCTTTACCTTACCAAATGTAAGATGTTAAAATTACTGTGAATTTTAGCTAATTATGAAGCTTTCATACAAGTTAATGGGTTGCCCCACCCTGGGGCATTATTGTAGTTGACTGCAATGGAAATGTCAAAGCTATAGATAAGAAAATTACAAGGGACAACATTGGGAAATACGATTTTTAACCAGGAGATGGTGGACAAGGGATGTAACTTGCACTAAGTGTTGATACTCTGTTCACTATCATTCAGGTAAAACAAACTGTGTTTGTGAAATACCATGCCCTAGAATGAGGCAACATTCAAATGTAGCCAATTTGACCTTAACAAATGACCTTGAAAACAGACAAAATATACTGAAAACAATATGCTTGCATATATTTTATATTGGAAGTAAAATATTTATGCAAACGCATTGAATTCATGGATGTGGATCCAAAATTCCACTCCTTTTAGATATTGACAGTGGCAAATGCTGAACCCCAATCAACTACCAAATACATCATATAAAGCTTTGAAAAAGTCAAGGTTGAAGGAAAAATAAACTTTAACTAGCAAGCAGACAGACTGACAAGCAGGAAGATCTAAGAGACACCATCCAATCAATTACCAGATCTTCTCCACTTAGCTAGTCAGTGAACAATGTGAATGCATGAGCAAAGTGACTTTCTGGTTTTCCACTGTTATGCTTTTTTTTGCAGAAAACAAAAGTAAATTTTGAAACAAAATACTTAATACCCAGCATTATATTTGAAAATAATGTAATCTTATAGCATGTGGTGAACTTCAGTGTATTTTAATCTCCTGTGTACCTGCTCCAGATTCTGATTGCTGGCACCCTTCATAGTTTGGTCCTCTGGCAAATGTCACTCCATCAGGACAACATTTATAGTAACTGTTATCACATGTTTGCCTTTCTGTTACAGGGGTTCCATCTGAAAATGAAATCATGTACCATGGTAATCCAATCTGAATACAGTTTGATTGTAATGCTTTCTATTTAAAATATGGAGTGATTGAACAGGTATAAGTGCCATATAGGCTTACATGTGTCCTGTTCGCATGGGAACAGAATTCTAAAGCTACAGTGTAAAAAGCAAATTACAATATTTCTCATGATAGCAACTACAAATATGGCCATAAACTTCTTTTTTACCTTAGACTTGCATGACCCCCATTGCTGATTTTTTTTTTTTGTATTGATGATATTTAAATTTGAGGTCTGGGTCAAAGCTCTGTGGAGAGTTATGTCTACCACTTGTCCACAGATAGGAACATTTAATGATATTTTCAAACAAAAGATGACCAATAATAATCCCTCATATTTGTCATTATGAAAAACTATTTTGCCAACCATCTACTTTTGCTGAGTCTGTGTTTGCTGAAAAATTCATTCATCACCTGATATATAGTCTGCGTTTTGTTACTTCAAAAGAAGTCCAGCTGAGTCGTGATAAAAGCATTTACAAGTTTACTCTGAGCATTAACAGATAAAGGACTCTAAAGCTGAGGGTCCCATCCTACCCCTATAGATATGTTTATACACCGTAATCACCAGAGAGCATTGTTCTTGCATTATATCCTAAATTCCAACAGTGTAAAGGTCAAGATAGGGTCAGAGTGACTATACCTTTAATCCCACCCATTTGCACTGCTAAGTATACAAATGTTGATGTTCCAAAGGGTACATTAGTGCCATGGAGCAAGATATTTAATGATCAAGGACCACCCGACCTAGTGAAACTCAATATTCCTGCGGCTTCTTCACAATGTAAAGTTGTCTCCATACTTCACACTCTATGAAAATCACTTCAGTTCATTCATCCATAAATGGAATGGCACAGATAATTCAACCATTAACAAAAAAGTCATAAAATAGATATCGTACGTAGTGATATTCCCCGACAGCAATAGAAAATATTGAATTTGGGATCCTTACAAAAGAGAAATAAACCCAAACAATCCATTAATTCTGAGACAATTACAAACAATTTTACTATTTGCTGAAACATCAACCCTGTCAGGAGATTTGCAATCGAGCTTAACACGAGCCATCGTGAAGCTTGTTAAGTTTCTGTGGGATTATAGCCTAATGAATATGCTTTGGAAATTGTCTAGCACCATGCTCACTTATCCATTGGATTAGTGATCAAATTTACCAGAAAACTCTTTGCATTCCTTTAATATTTAGAGGTAATCCAATAATGTGTAAAAGCAAGGCTCCTCTAATGTTGCACATATAAATCTCTTTCTCTGTAGATCTTCATCTTTGCCTACATAATCTCGGAACATGAAACCCATGGGAGGTAGTATTGCAGGCTTACAACACAGAAATCGAAATACTTTTCTCCTATATACCCTACCAATCTTGTAATTTTCCACTTCGTTGTCAATAAAATATCTGCAGATCTTGCCATTTATTAACTGACGAAGTCTCCAGTGATCTGAACTTGTTACCACTTTGCAGACACTATAACTTTATACACCAAGTAAACTTTTCTTTCATAACACTTGAGAAGAGTCTGATATACTAGACCTTGGGGGACACTTGATGAAACATCATTAACTTTTTTCTTTTGGTCTCACATTTTGAGTGCTATTCTTATTCAAATGAATAAAAGGAATCATGACTTGAACATTGCGGATGGATGACTATCAGTTTCTTTGTACAGAAAGGTCATTTTTTATTCCATCAATGTCTATCTACGGTTATCTACATCATATTTGGTGATATGACAATAGTTTTAAAATTTTGAAAAATCAGTATATGCACCCAGGGGTGCATGAGCCGAGTTGCATGGGATACATTGTAAACCCAGGAATGATGTGGTATATTTATAATTGTGAAGAACTAATTTCAGTTTTAAACTTTTCGAGTTACTGTCCAGAAACCATATTTGTCTGAAGTTTTCAATCTATATTCGGTCACTGTGACCTTGACCTTTGTTCTCCAAAATCAATAGGGGCCTTGCTTTGCTGGTATCCAACAATATATCCAAGTTTCATTTGATTCAAATTAAAAAATTTCGAGTTATCCTCCGGAAACCAAAATCCTTTTGGAATTTTAAATCTATTTTTCGGTCACTGTGACATTGACCTTTGACCTATTTTCTCCAAAGTCAATAGGGGTCTTCCTTACCTGGTACATAACAATATCTTCAAGTATCATTTGATTCGGATTTAAACTTTCTGAGTTATCATCCGGAAACCAAATATTTCTGAAATTTTCATTTTATATTCGGTCACTGTGACCTTGACCTTTGACCCTTTTTCTCCAAAATCAATAGGGGTCTTCCTTACCTGGTACCCAACAATATATCAAAGTTTCATTTGATTCAGATTTAAACTTTCGGAGTTATCATCCGGAAACCAAATTTTTCTGAAATTTTCATTCTATTTTCGGTCACTGTGACCTTGACCTTTTTTCTCCAAAATCAATAGGGGTCTTCCTTACCTGGTACCCAACAATATATCAAAGTTTCATTTAATTAGATTGTAAACTTTTCGAGTTATCATCCGGAAACCAATTGTTGACGCCCATGCAACCGCCCGCCAACCCGCATCACCAAACCAATAGCCGAGTTCAACTTCGTTGCAACTCGGCTAATTACTGGAAGCACCATTCACATCATTATTATACATGTATAGAGTAGGGTATCTTTGACCATCTGGGTAATTTCGACCGATAGTGTTTTACTTCAGTTAAATTTTCATTATGTAAATCGAGTGACAAAACACATTAAAGCTGTATGATCCGATGTTCATGTATTATTTTTGTACATAATTACTTTCAAGCAGATTAATTAGTGTTTAAAGTTATCAACTTTCCCTTAATTACATGCTTGGAAACATTTGCATTTAGGAGAAAAAAGTGAGAAGATTATTCAAAAAGTAAATATAATGTGGTATGCATAAATCATCCGTAACACCTCGGGCCTTTCATCAAAAACAGATGTTTTTCGGTGAAAGATCCGAGGTGTTCCAAATGACACATAAATTATATGTCTGTGAGGCGTCTATAAATAGCCCTATGTGCGTCAGGGGAATCCCAACATGATGTATTAACTCAGACGCAACTGTCTAATTTTAAGGCTGAAAGAGCGCAAAACAACAAATTACTAAGAGGTATATGATATTTTCATTTCCATTAAAATCATGGCACGGTACAGTTGTAACAAAAATATACAGCTCTAGACTACACAGATAAGACCACCGACAATTTGAAAGTTCGAACTGCACATGTGACAGACATTTGAATGGCCGAGTGATGGTTGTTAGTATATGCCGATTTGAAATCAAGTAATTCTGGTACAAATAGGTGAAATAATGTATGACATATCGTATTTAACTGCGGTTTTACAAAGTGGGGAAAATTGTCCAAATTCGGACCATACAACTTTAAAAGGTATCTTTATATTAAAGATTTCATTTAACTATCCATTGCTGTTCTTGCTAACAAAAACATGAATCTGAATTAAAAAATCAATGATATATGATTATATCCATTTAATAACAGAAACATTTCAAAGTAATCGGGTTTAAGTTACCCATGAATTGTCTATGAATTATTTCAATCGGTGTTTTAGTGCACTATGGCAGTGCAAAAAAAAAAATCAAACTAAAGCATGTGTGAAAAATACTTTGAAACGGAATTATCTGAATAAATATAAAACTTCCTAGATAAAAATTATCAAAATTGTGAATTTCTGGAATAATTAGCCCCCTCAAAAAAACCCTGGCCGTCGAATTTTTGTCAATAAAATGGTAGAACATAGTTATATGGTCAAATTTATCATATCCAGGGTCAAAGTTACCCTTTTTTGACAATGACTAAAATAAATATGTGCAAATATTTTTAATCGCTGTTTGTTGGTGGTGATGCTAATTAACACCCACGCTTTTTTCTTTTAGATTTAAAAGAGGAATCATTTAATGAAATATCTAATATATATTCTGAACTTTATTTGTGTTTTACAAGTAGGTCATTTTGCTTAAGCAAAGAAAATTTATCAGCACACCAGTGAGATAAAAAGTATTCAAATCTAGGCAACAGTGCTGTATTTCATGCCTGCAGTCACCAACTACAAGTTAGGCAATATAGAAAGAATATGGTATATTGAATTTGTAATGAAATTTACAGAGGATATGTGGTGGACACAATGGCAACTTCTACAAGCACCTGTAGAACTTATAGATTCCCTTGAACCCTAGAATACTCAACCTAGATTAATGACTAATATGGGTGTACGTGCATTGCAGAGTAAGCAACAAATTTACAGTCCATGAAGATGTGAATGCCATCTTATAAAGTCTCACCTGAAAATTACCTATGCAGGTAATAACAAATGCACAATTCACAATGCTCTGGCAGTTTTTGAATGAATTTAAGAGCTTCTGTATAATATACCGATTTACTTGCTCAGTGCATGAAATTTGTCAATGAAACGCAAGTTTAGGTGGCTGGTATCACCAAGTTATCAAAATTCAGAGGGATACACAAATTCTTCATTACTCACTACTACCTGTGGTTCAATAAACTTTTAAGGACAATTGCTGTTCTATGTGCATAAATTAACCCTCCCAAGTTCAGGTAATTTATTGAATAAAGAATGAGGGCTTAACAGTGTTTGATAGTCAGTTTCCTAAATTCAGACTATATATTAACACTTTAATATATATATGTTTGTGTATATGTAACCCTCTGAAAATGCTGGTTTATTAAGTGTACAATTTTTCACAATCATGAACAGGTTTACACAAAATTTGAAATGTGCTGGCAGCTAGTATAATCGACATATATTCTAATCTGAGTTTTGACCTTTTCAGCACTAAAATTTCAAACATAAGTCAATTGTACATGTTGTGTAAAATTGGACCACTGGTATGTAAATCAATGGAACAGTAGTTTTGAAAAAAAAATTCCTCTAAAACCAGTTTTAAAACTCATCAGAATATTTTTAAAAATTCATAAAGAATGACTGATTAAATACAAATCTTTATCATTCTAATAGGGACAATGAGAGGATAAAGTTATTGGGTGAATTACAGGCTACCTGATACCCCATCTGTGTCAGACAGAAATCTGAGCAATAACCCTTTCCCCAATGTCAAATCACAGACTCAAATCACCTACAACCAACAGGAAATACTCCCAAGACTGTATTTCGAATCGATGTTATTTAATTAAAACAGGAGGCCTAACTGGCCACACCAACAAACATACATTGCCATGAATGCTTCAAGTAATTCTATTTCGACCTTTGACCCCTTACACAGTACTCTGACCTTGACATGAACCCTTAAGTTTTTCAACATGAAATTTCTATCTTATCCTTGGTCTGAGAGCCTAAAAATGTATTTACATTTCAAGAGAGATTGCTTTGATATTGGTGAGGTTATAATCATAAAGCCAAATTACATTTCTTTTCATGAGGTATCATTAGGTATCATTCAAATACTAATTTTTCTCAAGGTTATAAGCAACCCCAAAATTTTACTTTTCTTTCTATTTTCACATATTTATCTATAGTGTATTAACTGCAATTTTCAGCATTCAACATTATATATAGTACATTCAGCCTGGACATATTTGTCAAATATGTATGACAGATTGGTTCAAAATGCATTTTAATTAATTTCTATATACACATGCATTTGTGGTATTTCTTTGTTTGTAAACATACTAAAACAAAATTCCTTCCATTTCTAATGATTTTTTTTAGGGGTGGGTGGGTGGGTGGGGTGGGGGAGTAAGGCACCTCCACTATGAAAAACAATTACCACAAAGGTGTTACAAGAATATATACCAGTAGCTCAGAAAGAAAGGGTAGTTCAGTGTTTAGCATTGTCAAAAATAAAATTCATTTTTTTCAGACATTCTATGTTTATCAAGATTCATTGTTCACAACTGAAACGCATTCATGAGGAAATGGCTATCATTACAATTTGTAAAGATATGAATGGCATAAACATTGGAAATGTAAACATTTAATGATATCACACAAATCTGAATAATCGAGAAACTCTCACTTTGTTTCTGGGTCAGTGCATCAATAATCATGGTATACAGCAGGTGGGTTAGACGTCTAGTCTAAAATGTCCGGTATATCTTAAATGCATTTTAATAACTTCACTGGGATATGCATTAGTGCAGTACATAATATGATCTACTGAGAAGCTCTTCTGGTCACATAACCACCCCACTTTATATCAAAAGAATAAACAAGATATTGAGTGGAAGATCTTTACCTATGTTAAGAGTAGTTTGACCTATGACCTTAAATCATAAAATCAAAAGGGATCATCTATTCCCTATGGGGGTACCTGGCAGTGTACCCAGTTTAAAGTATATCCAGCAAAGGGTTCTCAAAATATTGAGCACACAATATTTTCTAATGTGCAGGAAAGTTTCACCTCTGATCTTTGAATCTCAAGTCCAATAACAATCTTCTACTTCTGAGGAAAAATGATATACATTTGATAAAAGTTTCTCAAAATGTTGAGCAGTTAATATGTTTGAATGTCTGGAGTAATTTGACTATGACCTTTTATCTTATGACCTCAAAAATCCATTGGGGGTATCTATTTCTTAGGAGGAATCAATGTACCAATTATTATAAGTTTGATGTCTAAATACAAGCAAGGGGTCAATATTTCATATCCAAAGTAGTTTTATGTTCAGAGTAGTTTGATCCATGACTTTTGACCTTAAAATCAATAGGGGTCAGTATACCAAGTTTAATGTTTGTGAAGCAAACAAAATGTTCTAAAAATATTGAGTGATCAACACTTGGTCTACTGACTGACAGGTGCAAACCAATATGCCCATTCTTTTTCAAAAATGGGGAAGGAGGTGGGGGGAGGGGTGTTAAAAATATTTTGATGTCTCCCTATCTTAGAGAACACGTTCAACCATTCTCAAGAGATTAGTTTCATAATTATGCAGGTTAGGATCTATCTTGTGAGTGGACCATCAGCTAATGGAAAATATTTTAGCACACTATTAATACAAACAACAAATCTTACAGCAGCAATACATAATTACTTTTAACCATACTTCCTTCCCCACCAATTTGTCTCAACAAGAAACTAAATACCAACAAAATCTGCATAACCTTTTTTAAATTTGTTAAAATCAGTTGTGCTAATTCAACGCCATAGCCTAAATTTCATTATTGTGAAATTGAGAGCCAAGAGACGTTTGAATAATGCTGAATTTAATGGCAATTGCTAAATGACAAAAAACGTTTAAAGGGTGTGTTCTCCGACATCCTTCCTTTTCAAAAGATTCTCTTTGCTTTCAATCCTTCCATCAATCTGCAGCACATGCAGAAAGTTAACTCAGCAGAGAGATAGGTCTGACAGTGAACAAGGGAACCAGATCGCATGGCACTTGATCTGAATCAAATTTGCAAAGAATATTTGGCTCTGAGGCCATATAACCAAGACAGTTCAAAGCGATTTGATCTATGTCACACTTCTACAAAAGAAGGGGCCGAGTGGTTAGAGCATCGCGCTTAACATCACACGGCCTCTCACCTCTGTCAGCGCGGCACGGGTTCGAATCCCGTTCGCGCCGGTAAGTGAGAAAGTTTCCCAGTTTACTTTAGGAAGGTCGGTGGTCTCTTCCCAGGCACATTGTATCTGGGTTCTATCTTCCACCAGTAAAAACTGGGCTCCACCAGATAACTGAAAAATTGTTGAGCGTGGCGGAAAACATCAATCAATCAATCAATCTACAAAAGAAATATATTGTGAAAAAGTAAGACTGAGATCAGAAGTGAGTTTGTCTCAGCTTTATAGCCTCGAAGCCTGGATTTGCCTCAGCTTTATAGCCTCGAAGCCTGGATTTGTCTCAGCTTTATAGCCTCGAAGCCTGGATTTGTCTCAGCTTTATAGCCTCGAAGCCTAGATTTGTCTCAGCTTTATAGCCTCGAAGCCTGGATTTCAAGCTCCACGTCTTAGTTCTTTGTTGATCAAATATCCACATATGAAGTCAAGAAATGCAAGCCATCTGATAATATTGCACACACTGCTAGGTTGATACTGGTATGAAATTCAAGAGCAAATAATTCAAATACACGAAATATTTGCAGGGTCATACAATCTCCTAGTTGTACGTACAACTTGAATTTCTATTTCAGATAATCTCAAATACTTTTTCAAGAAATGAATTACCCTTAAATAGGTGTGTAAAGATGAGTACTCTTGTATGATATAAAAATGCTCCACCATAAATTGGCTGAATAAATATTCACTTGTTTGACAAGGATATAGTTTAACGGATGAAAGATTCCAATCATCTCAAGATGGGCCTCACAGATGGCTCAGCATTTTGAGTTTAATGTATAAGTTGAACAGGAATATACCAATTATACTAACCTATACGCTAGCTAATGACTTTACTTTGGAGGATTTTGCTTTTGCTCCTAAATTCAATTGAAATTTTTTTTAATGCAATTTGTCCATTAATTTCAAATCAAAATGTTGGTTCAGTTTAATTTCCTTTGATATACATGTACTCCAGTATTACATAAATTAATTCACAATTCTAGTTCAAAGAGGTTCACATTTGGGTTTTATTTGGAATCTTACACTGAATGAGATTTATGAAATCTAAAAGAAAAATTGGATTCATTCTGAGTGCTTGTTATTGGACTACAGTATGTTAAACTTGACCTTTTTGTACTTAAAATTTACTTTTGATGTATTTGCATAAACTAGTTTTGTCTGTTAATATTGGTATCAACACAACATAACCAGTACAAATCAATCACTACATCAAATTTATAAATACTCATGTCTTCTAACAATATTAGATATAAAAGTTTAACAGTAGATTGGGAATAAATAATTACCTTTTAGCACTTTTAAACAGAAACAAGATGTGTTTGTGAAACACAAATGCCCCCCGATAATGGCCAATTCCAAAGATGGCCAAGGTCACAGTGACAAATATCTTGGTACCAGTAGAAAGATCTTGTCACAAGAAATGTTCATGTGCAATATGAAAGCTCTAATATTTACCATTTAGAAGTACCAATGTCAATTTTTTAAAAAGTAGGTCAAATAATTTAGTACCCACGGAAAGGTCTTGTCACAAGGAATACTCATGTGAAATATCAAAGCTCTAGCACTTACTGTTCAAAAGTTATCAGCAATGTTAATTTTCAAAAAGTAGGTTAAACTCCAAGGTCAAGGTCACAGGGTCAAATATTTTGGTACGGATGGAAAAGTCTTGTCACAAGGAATACTCATGTGAAATATCAATGCTCTTACATTCACTGTTTAAAAGTTACAGCAAGGTTAAAGTTTTCAAAAAGTAGGTCAAACTCCAAGGTCAAGGTCACCGAGTCAAATATTTTGGTACCCACGGAAAGGTCTTGTCACAAGGAATACTCATGTGAAATATCAAAGCTCTAACACTTACTGTTCAAAAGTTATTAGCAAGGTTAAAGTTTCAGACAGAATGACAGAATTACAGAATGACAGAGAGGACAAAAACAATATGCCCCCCAATCTTCGATCTCGGGGGCATACAAATTCATCTTATAGAATTTATGAGTTGAAAAGAACATACTTGGAGTATACATTTGTAAAAAAAAAAAAAAAAAAAATTTATTTTAAAAGAGTCATAAATCAGAATTTTTGAATTATTGTTCAAAATACAAAATTTGAGTAAAATAACAGACATTTAAAAGAATGTGCTGGGTATATCAATCAAAATCATGAATTTACAACATTTAAATTAGTTCCAAATCTTTACTACTTGCATCAAAAGAACTAAATATCCCTATTCATATTCCTTTATAGGCACATATAACTTTTGCCTTCAATATCAAATTTATAAAATTTAGAAATAAACCAATATTGCATTCACACCCTATAAGTATACGCAACATCAATATGGATCATAATTTATACTGGAATCCAGTTTTTCACTGTACCTCATGATGTAGAAATTACATTTTATTGGCAGAAAAAAATCTTCTTGGCAGTAGGATAGTCCTATATAAGTCAGACTTGTATGCAAATATTTACATTCAAAATGTTTCTGCATTTGATATCCTTGCAAATTGTAATGATAGCCATTTCCTCATAAATGCACTGCATTTGTAAACAATTCACATTCGACTTTTGATAATATAGTACATGTATATCTATTTCAACAGCTGGGAATTCAAACAGAAATGACGTGGAATGTAAATGTGAGAAATAAATTTTAGTTTTGAAAATATTTCAAAATGAAATTTACTTATTGAATAAATATATGTACAAACTATGGAACATAATTTCCGAATTTTGATACACTGAGTAATGGGGTGGATATTTGGACTACATAAATCTCTGCAGGCATCACTAAGGCTAATCAAGCTGTGGCATAGGTCATTTCTTTCATTAGGCAAGGGAAAATCTTTTGCCATAGGAATCTCCTTTCCACAAATATTCCCACTTTAACCAAACTTGACAAATCAGCATCTATCATGTATTTAACAGGGAACCCATCTCCTTTAGGAAATGTATATAAGAATTACCATGTATCATAATCATTTCCAAATATGAAAAACAAACTTGTGAACTTAATGCCTTTTTTCAGGCCCAAACTTTTGTCTCCTTTCCCTTTCCATAATCAATGTATTTTTGAGGTGCAAGACCTGCAAAGTCTTAAATGATAACTGATTGGCTGCATTTTATACAATATTTATGATTTCACTGCCTTGATTGGTATCCCTATGTGCTCTGTTTACCTTGTTATTAGCGGTAAAACACAACCAAAAATATCTTCATGAACCTCTATGTGACTGAAGTAGCACATGCCCTGGCCCGACCCCCCCTCCCCTTGAAATATTTTGAAGAGAAAAGTTAATTCCTAAGAAGGACATATAGGAATTCTTAGGGAACATTGAGCAGCAATATTTTGCAACACAATATGAAGTGGTGGATTTCTTCAGACAGTTCATTGGAATGTAGACCTCTGCAAGCATTTCTGAATTGTATCTATATCACTTTCATGGAAGGGAATTCTTGTAGCAAAATTTACTCTAGTGAAAGGAAGTGGAAAAATAGAACAGCTTATATTTTGCAAGGAATATGCAAGTTCACTGAATTGTAGTAATAGAGGAAAAACTTAATGGCTTCAATATGATGTGTCAAAAATATCAAGTCATTTGAGACTGTGTCCCTCTTTCTGAAACAGCATACCTTTCTACAAAGATCAAGTTAACAAGACATAACTTGAAGACAATGCATAACTATGAAATATGAAATATTTGCCGATTCAGTGGCAGGAGTTATAAAAACATGATACCATCTGTATATAGGAGATGTTAAGTGTCATTATTTCATAATTGCTGTTACAGTGGTTCACATAGACATTTCATTGACCACATTTTTTAATAATATGCAAGAACTATTTTTCTTTTTTTGGAAGCAATTTACCGGTAAAGTGATCTCTTACTTTTTTTGCAACACTATAATTTAGCCTAAGATTTTCCTCCTTATAAGGTTTCAGATATTAAAATGTTACACAAGCATTTATACCCTTGATGTCTTCTTTTAAATTTTGCTCTTTCATAAAACGAAACACAAATAGGCTTCCAAAGTGGTTTCAGAAATGTACAGAATGGTTGCTAGATACTTTCTTTTTCACTAAACATATCATACATCACAATTGTTTTTTGCAAACAGTACATTTTTAAAATTTTAACCTGTGGTATAATACCAATGATGGTACAAAAACTCAATGTATTATTTACTAATTCTACACAATTTTGTTATGAAAGCAAAAGTAAAAACAACAGCCATTTAAAAGTATTAAAAGCAACTCTTTTTTTTCTATAGTTTAAACTAAATCAAAATTATAACAATAACCAAATGAATATTACTTACCATCAGCATTCTTTCCTGAACATTTGGCTTGACATTCTTCCCTTGTACTAAATCGGTTGTCATTTCCTTCACATCCCCCGTACCAAAATCTCTCACATTGTCCAGAGGTACTATTGTAGAAGTGAAACACTGTGTAGTTTGAACATGGCCCTCGCTCTGGGTTCAGACTGCAGAAATCTGACACAACAGGAGAACAATTCAAAATCAAAATCACACTAACTACAATGATCCCATGTAGGATATTTTGAGGTAGTATCCACTTGTTCATCATAAATTTTTGGGCTGTTGATTTCCTCCAATGCACACCAATAGACATACAGAGAAATTATTGCACACCAACATTCAAATTCTCCCCAACAGACAGGGAGAGGGAGAAAAAATTCACCAAAAATTAATCAATATTATAATCCTCCTGAATCTAACTATCAACAGGCACTCAGACAGTAGTAATTCCACCAATATGAATGAACTCTGTATAAAATCTTCTGCTCGTGGTACAAGAGATTCTTTATTTTCAGAACTGTAAAAATTCCACTCACTAAAAATACCACAACTTCAAGAAAAAGTGTTTTTTCCAACAATATCAACACATGGCTACTGTTACTTTTAGAGGACACCACCACCGTTCAGAAAGTATTAAAAGCAAGTTTATATATGGAAGAGAAATATCCCCTGCTTGTCTCACTTTTTAAATCTCCATAACACAATATTGGTCAGTTCTTGAATTGTCACGCTATTTTACACTCGGTCAAACACTATTATGACCAGTATTACATTAGTGAGCCACTAGACTATAAAGAGGTGGGAAACTATTTCCTTTACGAGTTGAATCTCTTTGTATGTTTATTATCTTGAAACCCCTCCCACTCGACCTGCCATTAGGCCAACAGACTTTTTACGGTATTTACCAGATGAATTTTTATTTTCAGACAGAATTCCACTCAGCTAACTGAATTTTGTGAAAACCAGATTACCATGATTATACCACCATGATATTTGTTACTTGTTTTTTGTTCTTCTTCAAATTTTTGTCCATACATGGTCCAAATATGAAACTGCAATTCAACACTTCATTCAATATCAGAGCTTACAGCCCCAGTTTAAAGGTGTAGAAAACTCAGAGGGTTTTAAACTATTTGAACAAATATACTTGGGGATGATAAAATGAATACTGAGTACAAGGTGTGCAAAGCTAGCAAACATTTCTTATATAACAGACTCTTGTTTGGAGAAAACAGGTTAGTGACTGGGCTAATTCCTATCTTCTGCTTGGCTTAGAATCTACCTGGTAATTAATTGTCTGATTTTCTACCTGAAAGTCTACATAAACATCTTGACATGCAACAGGACCTTAAATAATTTGAGCAGGTAAATGGCCTTTAGGGAAACATTTTGCAACTCCAAAAAAGCTAGATCATATAAAAGCTATATATTCATTAATATAAGGTAGTATTAAGCACTACTGTAGCATGAGATTTAGGATTATCTGTTACTACAAGTATCATGAGTAATATTGTGAAAACCTGAATAGTCAAAAATAGCTCACAGGTTTTCATGAACTGATCTTCCTCTTTCTAGAGTTATATAAATTACCTGTGTATTCATTCACATAAGGTTACTCAATTGGTTAAAATGTTTAAATCTCCCATCTACCTATAAATATCCAGTGCATGTGTTTCCTTATTGGTTTTAATCATTCATCTCTCAGTCTGGGGCAATAGAGAGACCTAATATAAAACTGTAAGCAGGTCTGTCTGGGAAGATTAAATCTTTCCCCGACAATATTGAACATGATGACTATCTTTTTTAATCTACCACTAACAATGCCCAATGTTTTGGCCAATCCACATGTTCAGCACAGTAAAATAAACCCCTTCCATTGAATCTATACAACTTGTTCTTTCAGAACCGCTTCATCTGACTTTCAATTTCAGAAGGAACACAAACAACAATTGTTCATATGCAGTATGAATTTTTCGACATCTCTAGGAGCCTAAGGGACCATAAGTTTCCCTGTCTAGATAATATCAGCATTGCAGAAGACATACATGTAATAATCCACCAAGTTTTAAAATATGAGTAATGATCATTTCAGAATCTTTAAGCATGTTAAGATGATGTTTGGTGCATTTTTGACAATCTTAAAATCTGCAATGTATAATGGAACTTTCTAACATCCAAATATTCATAATTAAATTCTTTCTAAAAAGAATATGCTGAGGTAGGAATATACAATGTAGTCGAAATTTATCTGAATATTCTAAAACTGGATTCTCAGCAGAATAGGAATGGAATGTCTGCAATGGAAGAAAATATAGTAACATATTTTTACCATATCATGAGAGTGTGTATGTGTTTGTGTGTCACTAAACGACATGAGCAACATGGAATTGTCAAATTTTCGGGAGAAATGAAAATCAAAGAAAACAAATCAGTATAAATAAGCAGTTTATAAACTGCTTGCCTGTAGATATGACAATTCAAGGCCTAGCTGTTCATTTAAAGACTTTACTATATATTCCTATGTAAAACTTTGATCCCCTATTGTGGCCCAACCCGTAACCCCCTGGGCCACAAGTTGAACTTGAATTGGCACTTTCTGAGGATGTTAAGACTAGCATATTATTGATATGACTAATCAAGGCCTTGATGTTCTTGAGAAAAAGATTTTTTCCTATATAACCCCATGTAAATCTTTGAATTTCCACTGAGGAAACTTTCATATAGATTTTGTCTTTTCTGGTCCAGTGGTTCTAGAGAAGATTTTTAAATGATGCCACCATATATTTTCACTATTTCTCTTCTTAAAAATATCTCCCCTTTGAAAAGGGTGTGACCCTTCATTTGAAAAATTTTTAATCCCCTTTTAATTACCCAAGGATGCTTTAATATGGCAAGTTTGGTTGAAATTGGCCTTGTGGTTCTTGAGAAGTAGTCAAAAATGTTAATTAAAGAACAGACAGACATACACCAGACAACTGGTGATCAGAAAAGCTCAGTTCAGAGCTTATATAGCTCAGGTGAGCTAAAAACCCAATTAGAAATGATGCATGCTATTCTTTCAAACTCTGAAAACTGGAATTAATTGTTCATCTTACTCTAGCAATGCTTCGAAAACTATCTTCTTCAGGCACTTTTCAAATAGGAGAGGCAAAGATAACGAACAGTGATCAATCTCATAACTCCCACAAGGAATACATTTTTAATAACGAATTGGGCAATCATGGACCTCTGGACACACCAGAGGTGAGATTAAGTGCTTAGTAGTAAGCATCCCGTCAACTGGTCACATCCACTGTAAGCCTCACGTCTTGATAGGCAAACGGAGCAATCCGCAGTAAAGCCAAACAATTAGTGTAAAACACATCTAACAGCATTTTACCCGATGATAGGTTATATGGGCATATTAAACTAGATCATTACAACAACTATAGAATTTGCAAAATGCTTACTTTAAATGAGACTGTTGAAACCCCTAAAACATCAACATGTTTGTTGATATATGATATGTTGCATTCAAGATTACCTTTCTATTTTTTTTTTTTTTTTTAAATTTGCAAACTCTATGAAGAATTTTTAAAAATAAAAACTCAATATTTTGGTCATGCAATCACCACCATGAACAGGAGATACATAGATTTTTCTTGTGCATCTTAAAAATGTCAGACCAATGTCTTCCCTTTCTATTACAGCTCAAAAATTTCCTTTGTGTTGTTCAATTAATCATTAATGATAATTAATTTTTCCTGGTATTATCCCAGTGTGGTCTGAAGCTTATATTTTTGAAATTTCTGAAGCAGTGTGTGAAATTGTAAGGATAGAGACGGAAATTGTATATTACAGAGTTTTTCTACTATTAGATTAGCCGGATGTTGAAACTTTGCTTATCAGAATATCAGAATAAAATATAAAGGAATATATAGAAAATGGTTCGGTGCAGCAATATTATATCAGATTGGCCGAAATATCCGAATGTGCGAAATCTGATTAAGTGAAACCCACTGTAGTATTTCAAGTAACACATTAGAGTGTTTAACACATGTAATTACCACAGAAAGGTCAACAAACATGTAAGCACATTTTTAGGTTCTTGTATCAACATTTATCTTTATTCATTAATTGAAAAACCCCATACAGATTCTTGAAACAATAAAACAAGGGACATGAAAAGGTCTATGCTGTTCACAATGAGATTAATCTCTTTTGTTCTTTGAGACAAGTCAAGTGGCCACTTGATGCACTTGACATAAGAAGGCTACATTTGCACTAATGAGGTCATCTGGGGATTATCTTGGGCAGATGACATTAAATATCATATCTCCTCTAGAAACTGTGTCCTGGAATTTTGAGTGAATATACCAAAGTACAACTGCAATTAAAAATTGCAAAATATCAAATGTCCAATGACAAGAACGGAATAAGCAAAATCAACATGAGTAAGCAATACAGTATTTATTAACTCTTAACGTTGCATGACCATTCTTTCTATACATGATATGCATGTTATGACACCCCCAAAAAATCTGAGAAGTCCTCCAAAAAAGGCACAAAGCATGTTGCACAAGCACCCACCCCCAAAATGCTGCACATGTACTGTTATAATATCTATACAGTAAGTAGATGAAAGGTGAAGATAACAAACAATGATCAATCTCCTAACTCCGAGATCTACTGAGAATTAATAGACTATACTAACATTAAGGCGACAACATTTGAAGAAAACCTTTTTTTGTGTGCCATTACATCATGCAACCTTGATCTTGAATGTTATGCAACAGGATTTGCCAATCTTGTGCACAAGTACTACAAGGTGTCTGCAAAACATATAGTGCCTTAATTGACCTTAAAGTAGAGATTCCTTAAATAGTTGATATTTTCCTTTCTCTTTAAAAAAGTATGTCAAAGAATTCTGATTTTGGCATTTGAAACCCCCCAATTCTATTTCAGTTGAAGAGATCATGTGATACATCCTGTTTAAGTTGCCACTACAGACCCTTTGGTGGTCACTTCATAAAGTTAATGGTGTCAACAGTATCCAATTACATAAAGTGGCTCAGGCATATCTGTTCATTCATCATTTCTATGACCTTTAATGCCATGTTGACCATGTCCAGCACATAAAGTGCAGAGGTTTTCATTGTATTGCAAATACATGCATGTAAACTTGTAACAAAGAATCGGCTGGAGAAAAAATATTTAAAAAAAAGTTGTACTGGTAGCCCTCAGGACTCTCTCTCTCTCTCTTTCTCTGCATGTATCTTTAAATATATTCAATGCTTTTTGTTAAATTGACAAACATTAATTTGCTTAAATCAAAATAATAATAAGGTGCAAGAAATGTTGATCATTAAGCACTGAGCAGTGAAAGTATTTAGAAATAAGCTATCATTTTAAAATATCTATCGGGATATAAATACAGATTGGTCACGTGATCAGATTCGATAAAGCCTGATAACCATTGCTGAATTGTTTTAACCATACATTTCATATTGTTGACCTACATAACTCTTCGTTAAAAATGACGAAAACACAAAACAAAGTTCCATCAAATGAAGAGCGGTTTTAATTATTAAGATGCTGAAAAGCAAGTATATCAACAAAGACATGTACATAACTCAGGAGTATATGATTGAAAACTCTTCCTTATGTCTAAATTGGTAATTTTGGAAAAACTGAAAAAAGCATACTGCGAAAGGGGGTGCGCAACGTTACAGCTTTGATGAGCCCTTTCACTTTTGAAAGTTGAAGATGCAGTTGCTGAAGACGGACTTTGAAAGATATTCTGTGGACATTACGGTCAGTTAACAGAAGACTGAGGTGGAGGAACATGAAGAACAGGGCGACAGTCGTCAGGTGTAGGCAAATCATTTATAGACAGGACAGAGGACGCAGATGAATCTCCGGAAAGAAACATCGCAGGAAATGTGAAAGTGCACGAAGGTAAGGGACGGTGGTTTTGATTTGGATTTGTAATTGTTGACAAACATGAGCTCGCTGAACACTTCTGTTAACTCGATAAATTTCTGTAATAGGTTTTCAACAACGCCTCGCTTTGATGCCCCGACAGAAACATGATTTGGTGTGCATGGAAACTGACATCAAGCATCACCTCATGGCTGCTGGGGTACGGAGGCAGTGCAGTGTGTAGGTCTTAATGCACTTTGATTACAAATATCGGTCATAAATCCTGTGAATGACCTTTTTGCTAAAGCCTAATGTCATCGTCTAGCAGTAGGTACAATTCCGCATCACCAATGACCAGGGTGTAGACGAAATTTTAGACATACATTAGTCTGAGAACAATGTATTTACAACACTTAATGAAATCTCTTCATGAATTTTTAAAGCAGAGTCTTTTTAGTTTAAAAACTGACTACAGTAAATCTTCAAGTAGAAAAAAGCCTGTAAATTGAAGAAAAATTGTCCAGTCAATATGAAAATACCTGGTGCACATCTTCATATGGTGAGTAATGTGTGTACAAATTTTCAGAAAAATCCATGCACTTGTTTCTTAGAACATGCATGGACACAACCATGTCTACAAACGGACAGACAGATAGACACGCTGTTTCCAATATGCCCCCTAAACTTCGTTTGCAGGGGTATGAAGAACTAACTTACTGGTGAGTAGACACGGAGTTAGACAGACAGAGGAAGTTCCCTGAATCCATATTAATTTGATTCACCCAAAAAATGGCAAAGCTCAACAATCTGTCACTTGTGGAAAAATTCACAGAAAATATGCACAGCCTTGGTTTGTAAATTCAATATATCCTGTAATAGTACTGAAATTCTAGCTTCAAAATTGTAGGAGGAGTAGGTCTGGCAAATCATGTACTCTGCATACATAGTTTAACTAAAAATTCTACAAAGTGTCATTTGTAAAATTTGAAGAAAAACAAAATTCTGAAAACATGCAGAGCCTTAATATACATATGTACTTACACCCACATAATATAAAAGTTCTAGTTTGAAATCTGTAGGAGTTAGCCAAATCAACCATGTACCCTATGTAGAATGGACAGAAAAGGGTAATACAATATGCCCCTGACTTAATTGCAAGGGCATAATAGCAGGCACAGACAGCTCCAAAGTTTACTGGACAAAGAAAATTTGAGGCTGCTGATGGCATCACAATATATATTTACAGAGTAAATGTAATGTAAATGTAACAATGTTGCTCTGTGCCACATGATTTCACATAGATATGCATGATATAAATCATATTGTGGTTATTATAAAGCATACTCTGGTCAAAACCATTTGATATGATAGAATATGGTTAAGAAATTCCTTAAATAATTGCATTAATTAATGGTATTTTGAATGAGATGAATATTTAGAAGAAAAAATTTCAGTGCAATCATCTTTCTTTATCAAGTACAATCCACTCTAACAAAAATTAAACATTTTCTCAGCAGGATCATATCCTGTTATAGTCCCTCAAAGAGAGTGAGGGGGAGGGTTGTGGTTTCACGTAAAGCACCCCATCCTTATGACTAAGTGTTTACCTTACAACAGACACATTTTATAAGCCCCTCTCATCATCATAAAGAACAAGCACTGAGGATCCTCATTGAACCAACAAGGTGAAATTATTCATTTTTATTCGTGCAAGCTCTTGACTTTTGGATGTACTTCACATGCACAGTCTGTCACAGTATTTTGAATTTATAGTGTTGTATGCTAATCACAAAACTTTCAAAAATTGCAACACCTACGAAATAGTTATGTTCATATATCATCATGTCATCTTTACATCTTTGGGTGTCTTGGGGTAGGAGTAGCTTTGTTTAAAAGCCTGATTCGACTCATTTTTGTATGCAGTAACTATAGAATGTATGCCTTCTTTTGAGACAGAGAAAAGTGGGTGTCGTGATTCTTGTTCTTGTGTCAATGTCACACTCTTTTTATAGCAAAGGCTCTTCAAGGTTCAACAATAATGGTATAAAATCCAAATTTGTTGGTCCTAAGTTTACAATACTTGGTTTTCTTCGTGCTTGAGTGTGTTTCTACATCAGCGTTTTATTTCTTCCATATGAGAATGGTATTAATTCCTATTCAAATGGAAAAAATAGTGTCAAAATAGGACAAATTGGGATTTTTCTTTCATGCAAAAAAAAAAAAGATGTTTGTTTTAAAATGAACACTAAATAAACCTTATTTTAAAAAGCAAACAAGTAATTTTTGTTTATAATCTTACAAATGAGTGCCAACCTCTTGCTCTCTAAGATGAAGTGAAAAAATAAGATAACTCATGCAATATTTCATACAAAGCCAATTACAAGCCTTGAATTATGGAGACTTAGCAGTTTGATACTGGGCATTTTTTAGCCTCAAATTTGGGGAAAATCGTCAGTATCTGACATTTTATAGGGAGAAAAAATGCTCTACATCATCTAAGTGCTAGAAATTGTGGTGTAAAAAATAAAAGAATCATGCAACTCATTGATGTAAACCAGGAAATATGTGAAATCATTTAAAAAGTATCTCACAATCCCCTTCAAATAAACCATGAACATTTACAAAACAAGATTTGTGAAACACTGATGCCCCTGTCTGGCCCAGTGGTTCTTGAGAAGATTTTTAAATGACCCCGCCCTATTTTTTGGCATTTTAAAGATTATCCCACCTTTGAAGGGGGCATGGGCTTCATTTGAATAAACTTGAATCCCCTTCACCATGGATGATTGATGCCAAGTTTGGTTTAAATTGGCCAAGTGGTTCTAGAGAAGAAGATGAAAATAAGAAAAGATTACGATAATGATGGACAACAGAAAGTTTTGATCATAAAAGGCTCAGGTGAGCTAAAAACTTCATGATTCATAACTGAAGAAAATACATGAACATGTGGTGCATATCTACTTTGTCTGAATGATAACAAGGATCCATCCTTAAGTCTTTTCAACATTCCAAAAGGATGAACAGACAATTCAGATTCAGATGCATTCCTTATGATGTCCGCTTCTTTAGGACACCCTATTCTAACTTCATACATTTAACCAGCTTTATACAAACAACTAGATCAACTTTCTTGTTATCATTCCATTCAAGGAAAAGAAAAACATTGGTATCACAAAGGAATAATTTAAAATAAACCACTCCAAAGTAAATGGGGATGAATCCACTACTTGTCTGTTTCGCATGACTGCTAATACAAGTAACATGAGGTACCGAGTACTTGTTATCCAACCAAGGTGGTAACTGTCAAAATGGCCATCAGCCTACAGTCAATATTTATCAAACCTTTTCTGAGTCTCTTCAGTAAAATCAAAATTCAACAATCTTACCTGAGTAGGACTAAGTCCTTAATTAAACAATGAGGTCAATTATGCTTTACTGAGGGTCAAGCAGTGGACAGTTTTAAAAAGATTAACACTGAATGGCTATAGTTACAATTAAATTCAATTATAGCCATATTAATATCAAATTACAGATTATTTAAATATCAATAATAAAATTTCAGCCAGATTTCTTCCTCTTTTTTCAGTTCATTGGGGGATGTCACATTACAGACATACAGGAATCTAAAATAAGAGTAATAATCACACCAAAAATTTGTACCCTACCAAAGTTGGAGTATGTCACTTTCAAACGATAAGCGAAACACAATAGGATCACAGGAGGAACAAATAGTCATTCTGGTGTCTGGACTCAGTTTGTAACATCTCATAATACCGATTGCTTTAAATTAATGGTGAATTTCAAGCCTTAATTTGTTTTCTTCAACTGTTAAAAGCCGGTGTATAATTGCACTAAATTTCAAATAACTCCAAAGTGCAATACACTTCTTTAGGACCAACTGGTAAATGTTGCCTCAGTCGACAGAAAGCAATGATTACCATGCATATTGGTCCTGTGGGGATCCGGATTAATAGGTCCTTGTTACCCCTTGCTTGTCATAAGAGGCGACTAAATGGGGCGGACCACAAAAATCAAGGCCCTGTGTCAAAGCAGGTGTGGCACGATAAAAATCCCTTCATGCTCAAAGGCCGTTAGCACCGAGCTATTAGGCCTAAATTTTGCAGCCCTCATCAGCAAACCACCAGAAGTCAATTTTGTTTCAGACAGTTTGAAACAGACTAGAATAATAACTAAGTTTATCATTATGATAACAACTTTAGATCATATAAAGCTTGCTTAAAACAGAACTCAGAAGTCCAAAATCTATCAGATAACAGATCTATTATATAATCTGGTAAATTCTTCCAATCACATTATATGCAAAAACTTGAGCCAGATGAATACTTTCTTGGATCAAATGAATTTTTAAAAATAATTTTTTGAGTCTTTTTTATGCAGTAGGTTTTAAATCACACTTTAAGCATATAGGCAGCTGATGATGAACATTAGGAAAGTCTAATGTTAAAGAGTGGAAATCGTGCAATTCATCAAAAAAATTAGAAATTAGTCGAGTTTATGGACCATCAAATTTGACCTATTTAATTCACTAGTAAGAGTGTCTGTGACCTTAAATAAACAGACCCATTGTCCAATTCTAAATGACTTGAAGGCCTGTGTCAAAAGTTTTCACAGTGATAATAAACATAAGCAATTTTCAGTTCTATATCATCTGAATCTACTGAAGTCATGGGGGAATTTTGAAAATAGAAATTTGTATCAGTACATATAATGTTTGGTAGTCAAATACTTGTTTTATTCTCTGTATTGGGGTCTGAAGATGGGGATGTTCTAAACATTTTCTATAGTCAGCAATTTTTTAAAGAAAAAGATGGCAGTACATCATGACATTTCGATAGTGTTTTTAGTTGAGTGGTCTATTGGAGCGCCAAATTAACATAAACTCAAATAACTGAAGATATCTTTAATCTAATTATTTGAAGATATCATCAATTCAATTATTTTGTGCAATAGTTGAATTGATGTGCACATCAAAATCAGTTATTGCTCTCATTAATTGAATTGTAGTGGCATCAATTCAATTGTTGATATCATCAATTCATATGAGGAGCTAGAGCAACAATTCAATTATAGCACTCATCAATTAAGCACAATAATTAATGCTATCAACAATTCAATTAATGCACACAATAATTCAGAATTGAAGATATCATTATTTATTGGAATAATTGTTGCATGCATCAAATAAATTGGTAGTATCTTCAAACAATTAAAGATATCTTCAATTATTTGAGTTTGTGATAATTTGGCGCTCCATAGCGGTCTGTGTGAATCCACAGTGATAAAAAAAATACCTAGCCCTGTCCTAATGGAAACAAGAGATGTTTGTAAAACACATATGCCCCCCCATGGTGCAAAATTGAAAAGGGTTATATACACACATCATTTAATTGAGAGTAGTATCATCAATTCAAAATATTGAGCAGACAATATCTTCCTATGTCAAGAGTGAATTGACCAGTACCAGTGTACCAAGTTTGATGTCTGTCAAGCAAAGGGTTCTCAAGATATTGAGCGGACAGTATATTCCTATATCCAGTTTGACCCTTGACCACGGGACCTCAAAATCAATAGGTGTCATCTTCTCCTGATGATGTACCAAGTTTAATGTCTGTCAAGCAAAGGGTTCTCAAGATATTCACCAGACAGTATATTCTAATGTCCAATTTCACCCTTGACCTTTGACCATGTGACCTCAAAATCGATAGGGGTCATCTTCTCCTGAAGACGTACCAGTGTACCAAGTTTGATGTCTGTCAAACAAATGGCTCTCAAGATATTGAACGGACAGTATATTCCTATGTCCAATTTGACCCTTGACCTTTGACCATGTGACCTCAAAATCAATTAGGGGTCATCTTCTTCTGAAGATGTACTGGTGTACCAAGTTTGATTCTGTCAAGCAAAGGGTTCTCTAGACATTGAATGGTCAGTATATTCCTATGCCCAGAGCGGATATGGTCTACCGACCGACAGGTGCAAACCAATATGCCCCTCTTCTTTGAAGGGGGACATAATAATATTCCCTACAAGATGCATCCATTATTGGGGCAAAAATACATTTAAGAAGAAATTGCAAATTTGAGTGACACACGGTGACACCTCTTTGCTCATCAACTTCAGTTTTCACTTCTTTACTACTTGAATCTCCATTGTTGAACTTCCAATATTTTTTAATTTGAACATGCTTTGCAGAAATAGCCATCAGCTTGACCAACATGAATTATGGATTTCGAAAAAAATCTATGCACTAAAAGGTAAAGTTGCAGGAAATAAAATTGAATTTCGAAGCTGACCTTATAATTGACCTTGGGTAAAGCTGTCACACCTATAGGTCACAATGAAATTGCGAGTTACGAATGCGCATTTACTATTATGTCTACACTGCAGTTTTTGCTCCATCCCTTTAAGGCCCCGAAGTGTAGGAGTTCTGAAATTTACAATTTATTTCACTCTTGTCCCAAAGATGCCTCATACTATATTTGAAAAGAATTGGAATGGTAGTAGTCAAGAGGTTGAAAATGTTCAATTGTTAACATATAATGACTGACCATTTTGGCCCCATCCTAATACCAAAATTCCTACCCCTGGGATCACGAAATTAACAACTTTGGTAAAGGACTACCTGCTCATTCTAAATATCCATTTACTTTCTATTTAGTATCAACAGCATTAAAGAAGATGTTTTTAAAAATGTTTTACACATAAACAAGTTTGGTCCCGTCCTGGAGTCAGAACCTCTACCCCGGGGATAATGAAATTTACAATTTTGATAGAGGTCTACTGCAGCTCTATACATCACTATGCACACATGTGGTTGTAAAGAAGATTTTTGAAAATTGGCCTAAGGCACCAGAGGTGCAGGAGTCTTGAAATTTACTTTGATGAAACCCTTGTCCCAAAGATGCATTCCAAATTTGAAAATAATTCTCAAGATGAAGTTAAAAATGTTCAATTGTTATGCACGACAGACAACCGACGACAATGGATGCAGATCAATTGCAAAAGAAGTCCTAAAGAAAGTTGATATAACAAAGTGACTTTTTCTGGAAAATTGTTTTCCCCTGTAGGTCTTTTCTTTTGTTACCCTGCATTGATCCTTTAAAGACTTCATCAAAATTATAGGAATCAATCTGAAATTATGTAAGAGCAAAAGTTTATGTGGTTTACAACATTTCCACAAAATCTGGGGGGAAATAAAGAATTGCTTCAGAGAAAATTAATCTTTTGCAGGTCACTAAATCACAAAAGCAATCATCTATATGAAATGATTTTAACAAAAATTAGAAACACTGACATTTATATATAAGCTTTATCTATGAAGGATATGGGAAGAAAGATAACTCTAGCAAAAATACATTTGGCATTTAAAAAAAAAAATCTTATGAATAAGCACTAGTTGCCAACACTAATCACTTAACGTCTCTCATCATGTCACAAAACCAAATGTTTCCTAATGAATAACTCATTTCAATGTAATATTTAACTTTATCTTTTTTTTTTTGTACTCAATTACATCCTCAAACAATCCCTCCTTGTGGTTTTCTTTAGAGTTCTTCTCCCACACACTATACTGCACAGAAAAATCATGCAATTATTTACCAATGAAATCATAGAAAAAACTCTACAACAGAAAGAAAAAGTATCTATAATCGGGTACAGGTGCCATAATCTAAAAGCTCCTTGATAAGTTAATAAGTTCGGTTGTTTGTCTATACATTATCTGTCTGAGTTGCATACACATTAATAAATGGGTGATTCAGTGGAATCTTTATACCATTCATTTAAAAACAAAAAGAGTAACATGACAAAATAATGCATTTGCAATGTTTTTGAATTAGCACTGTAATGAATGAAAAGAGCTAAAATTGAATCAATGCATAATTTGATTTTTGGCACTGCAGCACGTTACGTTAAAAGGGGAGTAATCAACTTTCAGAATAACTATCTTCTTATTTGTTAATTGTGGCCATTAATGCCGATTTAAAGGTTGTAAACTGAGTTATACCTGTGGCGCATTAGCGAAGACAGTAACACAGATGTTTGCGCCTGTTGAATCATCATTAATGGCCGCGTATAACAAATGCGAATATAGTTCTAATGCAATTTTCCTTTATGTTTTTGCTTTTCTTATTTCTTTCTTTTTAAAAATTACAAGAGGCCCACAGGCCTTATCAGTCACACGAGTTCTAGTGAAAAAATATTGCTACTCCCAAGGGCTACATAATCTAGAAAAAATTTCCTGTTCTGAATATCTAAGCTAAATGCTTAAGTTCAGCAACAGTATAACTTAAAAACTTCAATGCTCTCAAAAGTGATGAAAGCTTTACATAATACAATAGGTATATTAACATTAAAACATTAAAAGATATGACTAATTCAGGACCCATCCTTATAGAGTCAAAACCCTGGGTTGTGAAATTCATAATTTTTTGTACATCTTTTCTGCTATTCCTTAAAGAATGCATTTAAATTTTATACATTATATCAGCAAACTTGCACATAAACACTATATACTAAGTTTGGCCCCACCATGGGGTCAGAACCCCTACCCCGGGGATCATGAAATTTACAATTTTGGTAAAGGCTTTCCTGCTCTACATCATTATGCATTTAGTTTTTCTTAAACGTGTGGTTCTAGAGAAGAAGATTTTTGAAAATTGGTCAATTCTGGCCAGTTTTTGCCCCATCCCTAAGGACCCAGGGGTGCAGGAATCCTAAAATTTACTGTTTATGTCCCCCTTGTCCCATTGATGCTTCATACCAAATTCGAAAATGTTCAATTGCTAATGCACGACAACGGACGACAACCAATTGCAATAGGTCACCAGAGTTTAAAAATACGTAACGGAACGTTGTTTTGGCATTATTCTACTACAAAGTCACAGTCAAAAGCTTTACATCTTATAAAAGTTCATCTGACTGCCTCAAACCTCATTGCATCACCCAATCAAAATTCAGATTACAAAACAGTTACATTAGAATAATTCAGGAATACGTCTCAAAGAGTTTTTTTCTAATGATTCACAAATAAATCAACTACTTCTGAAAAATATCTGTTTGAGTATACACTGTAGCGAATCATGTGACTTTGGCATGACCTATTACCCGGGAAAATGATGACGAAAGTCAACAAAGGTAAATATTCAAACGAATAAGTAACACCTTTATCAATAACGAACTGTCACATAACTTATATCAACATTTGAGGGATTTTCTCAGGAACAAATCTATACTAAAATGGTAGTTCAACGTGCGATAGAAGCAGAGAACATTAACACAGTTTTTCGTTTTCAGTCAAAATCTTTCCGACCACCAAAAACTCTATATAACATTTTCAATGATTTTTTTTTTCATCTATATTAATATATAGTGAAAGTAATTACCAGTGTAATACCTATGATGTCGTCCCATCCAATTAACACAGGTATGATATATATCTCTAAAGTGTGATTTTATATTTGGTTATTCTTAAATGAGCATATATAAACTATTGCAATGAGTTAGATGAAATAGAATTTCTTTCTCTGTTTACATCACCGATTTAATGTATGTCATTCAAGATGAAGTTGTGTTTTTAATTGCATGCAACAACCAGAAGTACTACGGGTAAAGCAATAATTAATCAAATGGGTGATATACACCACTTCTACGAGGTAAACTGCAACCTGCATACATACATTAACCAATATTTCACTCATCACAAAATTCCACACACGCTTAGTGCATAATGAAACAGAACTTTCATACAAGTATGTACAGTGGCTACTTTGTCTTTTTGAATGTATCTTTCAATATTTTTAAATTCTAATACATATCTGCAGAAATTTTCAAAGAATGAATATCTTTCTCAAACACCATTTCACCAGGATAAATACCACATTCAAACAGATAATGCAAAATACATTTTTTCAAAGGAATTCTTGACTAGCATGAATTTATGAATAAGTATTAATGGTATAATCTAATCCAGGGACATTAATTTTTACAAAGGGAGTCTCTTATAACTGGTTAAAAAACCTATCCATCTGTGCTCCCGGGCGCCTGCACAGAAAACCTTTCCACTCTTTGACTACCTTTCTCTGATCCCACTCATTTTTCAAACACATTTGACTCATTATAAATACATTTTTCACATTCATTGTACATTTTTCTGACCCACTGGGCATCATGTGCTGTTAAACAGATAACAGAACATTATCCTTCACTTATAATTAAATATGAAAATATGAAAGTTTTTATTACTTCACATACATACACACATCACCTAATCCATCTACTACACTTATCATCATTTTATAGCAGTTCTAACAGACACACATGGGCTGCATCAGATAATATATATATATATATATATATATATATATATGAATGATTCAAGTTTAATCCTTCCCCCAGACATGATGGAAGACTAATAATCAAGACAGTGTGCCCCCCCCCCCCCCCCTTCATCTATGGTGGCAAGTGGATGGGAATATGGCAAATGTGTTTCATATTGAAGCTGTCATTGACTGCCAGGCTGACTGATTGATTGATTGATCGATGTTTTCCGCCACACTCAACAATTTTTCAGTTATCTGGTGGCACCCAGTTTTTATTAGTAGAAGAGAGAACCCAGATACAATGTACCTGGGAAGAGACCACCGACCTTCTAAAAGTAAACTGGGAAACTTTCTCACTTACCGGCGCGAGCGGGATTCGAACCCGCACCGACAGAGGTGAGAGGCCGTGTGATTTTGAGCGAAATGCTCTAACCACTCGGCCACGGAGGCCCGGACTGCCAGCTGGGTGGACAGTATAACAATGTAGATGAAGAGCATAGTCTATGGACTTTATGCTTTATAGCAATAGCAATAGGTAATATCAAATTGTCTCACTGGATTTAGTTCACAGAGCTTTTGATTACCAGTGTAATTGTTTAACTACTGACCAATGTGTTCCACATAATTACCAGTACTTTGGAATCAATCACAGTTCTTTATGAATCTATCCATTTATGAAAAAGCTAAATTGTTATGAAGCATATCAGATAGCATTTGACCAAATAACAGGTTGTATTTGCAAATAAGTTTATTATAACGACCGTAGCATTTGTGAAATGCTGACTTTAAACAAGACTGTTGAAACCTCTGTAACATCAACTTATTTGTCAGTTGAGATTTCTTCTCCTCATTTAGAAACTTTTTAATCAGATATGCCTCATACAAATATAAAAAGGTCAGCTATTCATGCCCATGGGAATTCCAACAGGCAGCTAATATAGGAGCACTATTTGTGCCCATGAGAATTCCAACAGGCAGCTAATATAGGAGCACTATTTGTGCCCATGAGAATTCCAACAGGTCAGCTAATATGGGAGCACTATTTGTGCCCATGGCAATTCCAACAGACTGTTGGAAGACAGATTACATAAATACTGTCAATTAGAAACTTTAGCATCTTTTTGATATCTTCAAAGTACTTGTGCATAGAATCAGAATGGTGTTTATGTGATGGTGAGGTTTTTTTTCATTCCATTTAATAGTCTGAATCTGAAGGTGTTTTACCTCGACTCTGGCATGAGATGTAGATCTTTTTAAAAAACTAACAGGAATATGCCAATCTACAAGCATTCCTTCTTTCAGTAGGTGGATGCAGTGCCAGTGTTTGGTGTGTTTTGATTTCTGGCCAAGCCCATTTCATGGCTAAAGCCACAATAATGTACAAAAAATCCCTGTCTTTGTGATTTGGTTGCATTGTTGTGTCTCTATACTGATGCAGTTAGTGTGCATCGTTTGTTACCTACTACTGGTGGATTAGCAGGGTAATAGAGACACTTTAAAACAAACTGCATATGCATACTTTTTAAATCTCAAAAATCTATTGCTATAGAGCTTTAAGTAGTAGATTTTCAATTGAATCCAGGATCCACAAGATAAGAAAGCTTCATGTTGACAAAAACGACCTCAACTACAGTGAAAATAATATCAAAGAGTCACCACTGGGAAAGTAATCAATGTAGACAGAGGCAGATGTCTTTACTCTAACAATTCTGGCAGAAGCCTACTGATTTTTAATCCAGTATCCTGCCTACCAATTCATATGTTAAATCTAGCAATTTCTACAAAGTGCTACTTTCTTTTAGATTTTGAGCTCGGGAAAGTCATATTTATTGTTACTGAAACAGTGTGATGTAATGTTTCATGTGTGATAATTTGGATCATGTCCACAAGAAAGCTTTAATTAGGTTTAGTTTTTCCATTTACTAACCAATGTTGATCAATATAAGCAATGTTAACATATTAAAACCCTGGGTTCCCTTGGTAAAGTGTAGCGCTATTACCCATGGGGAGCCCCTCAATTCCAGCTTTATATAGTAATCCAAAAATTGTGCATGGGGAGTACCCAGGAAAATACTGGTAGAGGGTAAACATAGATTACAACACATCTTATTTTGTATTACCAGGGCCTGGCATTAGAAAAACATCAGTTACTTCAAAAACTTCTTCAGAAGCAAGATGAAGTAAAGAAACATTCGGCTTTGTGATATTTATTCATAAAATATTTCAAATGCAGTATCTTGTCCTCTAAAATTTATGTCAAATGACTGTATCCTATTTCCATTTTCAATGTAGCATGGCAAGTATTCCATCATCATTGAAAGTAAGTTTTTTTACTTGCCAAGATGGTCAAGCAGTCAAGTGCGCTGGTCACATGCTGCTAGGAGATTTCGTTCCACAGGTTATGAGTTCAACCCCAGGTAGGGGCAGAAGTGGATATCCATTTTATAGTGAATTTCTGTGCTTATATAATAAACATTGTAAAATAATTGTCTACTAGCCAGATTTTTCATTGACTTTGGGGGGGGGGGGGGGGGGGGGGCAATATTTAAATAACTTTTACTGCTTGTGAGTTTTTGGAAAGAAGTCCTTCAATGTTTACATAGCTACTAACATATTGTAACGAGATAACTAACTTGTTATAATGAGAAACTAGCTCTTTAAAACAAGATTAACTCATTTAAATGAGATAATTAACTCATTAGAACAAGAAAACTAATTTGCTATACCAAGATTATTTACTCAATACAATGATCGAGATTATTAACTCATTTTCTTTTTACTTTCACAAAAATAAGCCCACAATAAAAGATTATATCATAAGTAAGAAAAAATTGTCAATTTCAATTTAACAAAAATCATGTCTTTAAGGAAGAATAGCACACCAAAGAAATCTGATATGGATGGAAAGTGGAGGATATATACAAAAATATTTTAACTTGAAACTCAAATCTACTGAATTTAGTTTAAAAATACAGTTTAAGAAGATCTGGGGGGAAAAAATTAAAACCCCTGCAACATTGAACCCACAATCAGCAGATCAGCAGTCGACATGTTAACCTACTGAGCTATCCAGCTATTTGTGAAAAAGGAATATACAGGTATTGCTGATATTTATATTTTGTTTCTTTCATGTTTCAAAAGGAGGTCAGCCATTATGATGATGTGTTATTCCTCCTTAATTGGATTTATCGTTTTGTTAGTTTACATGTATTTCATTTCATTTTCTTCATAAAATATTGTCTTAATTGTTTATAATCTTGCATTTTCTTTGATTAATGCAAATTTAACAATTCATTTGATTACAATTTGGAGGCGAAATCAATTGTGGGAAATGTCAATCACATCACTTCCAAATTAACAAGATTGGAGAGTTTGTACATTTTGTAATTCTTTATTTCTCTATTGGTGCTGGGGGCAAAAATGATGCCAAAAAACATAAAGAGACCAATGGTGAAAAAATTCTAAAACAAACTTCAAAGCAGATTACTGAACAACAATAATCCTGGTGAGATGATGAAAAAATGGTCACCACTGGCTGTGTTAAACTGGATGTAGATAATAGCCAAAATTTAAAGGGAAGGGGAGGGGCCTATAAAAATTCTAAATGCAAAAGTAAAATGACTGCTTGATGTAGGTAAGCACTATAGTTTGAATATATTACTTGATTGGGACCTGTCATATTATTCATTTTTCTGAGCTCACACAATGTATCTCATAGAAGAGGTACAATGTATCTCATAGAAGAGGTATAGTGTACCAGTGTTGACCTACAAGGTTCAGCATTAAACAAAGTGTTGTACAACCTACTGTGAAAAAAATAGCTTTTTCTTTCAAGACATCAAAAAGCGAGGGAGTTAATTCATAACAGAGGAAAGGCATGGAAATGATCTGAAGAACTAGAATCACCTCACAAGATAGCTAATACGCAAAACATTTATGATGATCAATAACAAGTACCTTTCATAATAGGTACTCCAAAAACCGTTAATGACTCTAAACTTCCTCTAGATGTCCTTGGCAATGCCTTGACATAGATGATAATTTTATCATCAAGATCAGGGTGAGATAAAACGTGGTATTCTAGTGATTAAGTGTAAAAGCTCTACCACTGAATAATGAAAAGTCAAGTGAAGGAAACTCTTATTTGAAATTGTGTACTTAGAAAACACAGCTTCTTGATTCCAAGAACCCACTGGCATATAAATTAAGGTAAAGTTGAAAAATTTACCGTAAGTCTCAACAAAATGCCACAATGCTTACCTTTATCACTTTCTATATAACTGTGGTATACTAAGTAAGACCACATTGTCAAGTACTACAATCTGGAAAACAGTTGGTAAACAGTAATCTTAAAAATCCTTCAAGAGATCAATTGACCTTGTTCTACCATTTATTCGCTCTAACCTGTACAAATATGCATCTATACTACATTATAACAATTTCTTCAACATTACTGAGTCAAACTGAAGACATCAGGTGTTCTTGCTTTTAAGTCTCATCCAGAAGACCCAAAAACTTCTAATATATAACAAGTGCTTGATGAAGGAGCAGTTAAATTGACACCTTAGGTCTGGTAAGACCATGTTCAAACTCATGACCTTTCTATCATAAAGTGAGTGCACTACCAGTGGAGCTACTGAGACTGGTGTACATATGTCAATTAACAAAACAAAATAACTCGACATGTCAGAGCAACACGAATGTCCCTGCCCAAGGGCCATAACTCTGCCAAAAGTTGTCTGACCAGACTCACTCAGTACTTCTCATAATATATCTATATCTCAAATTTCAATTTAATATGTGCATGTATGACCGAGATAATAAGTGGAAACTGTGAAATGTTGGAAATCTTTAAAAGTCAAAATGGGTTAATTCTTCCAAAAATTATTTGACCAGAACCAAATGCAAAATTGACCTGCATTTTTTTTCAGGACATATCTATATCCCAATTGTCAATGTATGACTGTGGTAATGAGTGAAAACTGAATTATTCAATTTTTTTCTAAATCAGTGGGGGCAAATAAATTTTTGACCTGACCCAAATATGAACCTGACCTGTATATTCTCATAACATATATATATCCTGAATTTCAATTCAAAATGTCCATGTGTAACTGAGATAATAAGAAACTAAATTGTTTGAAATTCAAAACTCTATTAAAAATTATTCAACCAGAACCAAAGAAGAACTTGACCTGGATACTTTCATGATGTATCTATATACCAAATTTCAGTTGAATATGTGCAACCGTAGCATAAAAAATGAAAGTAAATTGAATAATGATGGAAAGATAGAAAAGAATAATACTATGTGCCCTTGCCATTTCACGGTGGAAGCATAACAATTAGTTTAATATTTGCTGAAACATTAAAAACAATTCTGGAAAACACCTATTATGGATTGACAGAACAAAGGATGAATAGAAACATAAAACACTATGTCTATGTCTGTATAGAGGGGATAGAAACATAAAACACTATGTCTGTATAGAGGGGATAGAAACATAAAGCACTATGTCTGTATAGAGGGGATAGAAACATAGAGCACTATGTCTGTATAGAGGGGATAGAAACATAAAGCACTATGTCTATGTCCTGTATAGAGGGGATAGAAACATAAAACACTATGTCTGTATAGAGGGGATAGAACATAAAACACTATGTCTATGTCCTGTATAGAGGGGATAGAAACATAAAACACTATGTCTGTATAGAGGGGATAGAACATAAAACACTATGTCTATGTCCTGTATAGAGGGGATAGAAACATAAAACACTATGTATGTATAGAGGGGATAGAACATAAAACACTATGTCTATGTCCTGTATAGAGGGGATAGAAACATAAAACACTATGTCTGTATAGAGGGGATAGAACATAAAACACTATGTCTATGTCCTGTATAGAGGGGATAGAAACATAAAACACTATGTCTATGTCCTGTATAGAGAGGATAGAAACATAGAGCACTATGTCTGTATAGAGGGGATAGAAACATAGAGCACTATGTCTGTATAGAGGGGATAGAAACATAAAACACTATGTCTGTATAGAGGGGATAGAAACATAGAGCACTATGTCTGTATAGAGGGGATAGAAACATAAAACACTATGTCTGTATAGAGGGGATAGAAACATAGAGCACTATGTCTGTATAGAGGGGATAGAAACATAAAGCACTATGACTATGTCTGTATAGAGGGGATAGAAACATAAAACACTATGTCTGTATAGAGGGGATAGAAACATAGAGCACTGTCTGTATAGAGGGGATAGAAACATAAAACACTATGTCTGTATAGAGGGGATAGAAACATAGAGCACTATGTCTGTATAGAGGGGATAGAAACATAAAACACTATGTCTGTATAGAGGGGATAGAAACATAAAACACTGTCTGTATAGAGGGGATAAAAACATAAAACACTATGTCTGTATAGAGGGGATAGAAACATAGAGCACTGTCTGTATAGAGGGGATAGAAACATAAAACACTATGTCTGTATAGAGGGGATAGAAACATAGAGCACTGTCTGTATAGAGGGGATAGAAACATAAAACACTATGTCTGTATAGAGGGGATAGAAACATAAAACACTATGTCTGTATAGAGGGGATAGAAACATAAAACACTATGTCTATGTCCTGTATAGAGGGGATAGAAACATAAAACACTATGTCTGTATAGAGGGGATAGAAACATAGAGCACTGTCTGTATAGAGGGGATAGAAACATAAAACACTATGTCTGTATAGAGGGGATAGAAACATAAAACACTATGTCTGTATAGAGGGGATAGAAACATAAAACACTATGTCTATGTCCTGTATAGAGGGGATAGAAACATAAAACACTATGTCTGTATAGAGGGGATAAAAACATAAAGCACTATGACTATGTCTGTATAGAGGGGATAGAAACATAAAACACTATGTCTGTATAGAGGGGATAGAAACATAAAACACTATGTCTATATAGAGGGGATAGAAACATAAAACACTATGTCTGTATAGAGGGATTAGAAACATAGAGCACTATGTCTATGTCTGTATAGAGGGGATAGAAACATAAAACACTATGTCTGTATAGAGGGGATAGAAACATAAAACACTATGTCTGTATAGAGGGGATAGAAACATAGAGCACTATGTCTGTATAGAGGGGATAGAAACATAGAGCACTATGTCTGTATAGAGGGGATAGAAACATAAAACACTATGTCTGTATAGAGGAGATAGAAACATAAAACACTATGTCTGTATGGAGGGGATAGAAACAGACACTACCAAAATAGTGATATCGACATTAATGTACTCTGTCAAGTCCCAACATTCTCAAATTACTGTCCAGAATCACATGTATAGAAGCAAAGCCTTCACTTTAGTCACAGGTATAGATGAGCTACTGTAAGACCAAACCATGGCACAAATATGATCATCCAAGTTCCAACAATGTTATATTGCTTACAATAACAACTAAGCAATCATTCCTGTCCATTGAGAATATGAAAGGTGAAGATAACGAACAGTGATCAATCTCATAACTACTATAAGCAATACAAAATAGACAGTGGGCAAAACACAGACCCCTGGATATACCATAGGTGGGATCAGGTGTCCAAGAGGAGTAAGCATCCCATGTCAACTAGTCACACCCACCGTGAGCCCTATATCTTGTTCAGGTAAACGTAGTTATCCGTAGTCAAAGTCAGTGTGCCAAGAACGGTCTAACAATCGGTATGAAACATATCAGACAGCATATGAAGTCAATTCATGTAATGTACATGTCTAAGATGCTCAGAAGAATGTTCATGTTTGTTGCCAAAATTGTCAATACTAGAAACATTTTAAAGAATCTTATTTCCATGCTATCAATAGTAAGATATCCTAAGATTTAGGAGCAGAACTACAATCACTTTTTATGCTCTGCATGTTTTTGGGAGGTGGGGGTTGTAATATATTTTTTGGCTCAGAATTTCTTGATGCCTCTGAAAATTGAAACAAATATTTTCTATATTGTCTTTACAAAGAACAATATCTAAACTGCTGTAAAGCTTGCTAACTTATGATAGATATGTAACTCCCCAATGATGAAATGTGCCTGTGCTTTTCCTCAACAGAGACTGTAATGTTTAGTTTGACCTATCTGTAGAGGAAACAAGATAATTTGTAAATTTCAGCTTTATTTCTCCACTTTTTTATTTCTAAACATACAGCTGCTGACTCTAAATCAGCAGTTTCTATTTCGGTTTGATAAAAGGTTGAAGATTTAAAATACCTTGAGGATAAGAGTAACTGTAAGGAGAATTATCCCATGACTTTTACAATCTTTATTTCTAGTATATTTCATAGATCTCTCTCTCTCTCTAAATATTGAGCATGGTGATCCTTTCTTGTACCCAGGATAAAATATCAAAAACCTTAATTCTCCTCTTTCCATCTCTGTGTCCTTCAGAATTTTTTTATGGTTTCAAAATGACACCTTGTCTTTTGTTGCACTTCATAAACCCACCTCGGTATATTAAATGTAGACAAAAAGGTTACCAGTATATGTAAATGAGCAACACTCATAAATGAAAAATTTGTCTGTTTGAATTGATATCCACCTACTTACCTAAACAAATATTTTATTTCTCATCTGCTGTAGAATTAATCACTCTATATGAAATGGACTTTTAACATGTTATATAATACATGCACAGCATAAATGCCCCAAACCCATAAAAGAAAAACCAAATTAGTTTCACCCAAATGACATGTAGATATGTATGTTGTCTTATTTATTCTGAAAAAGTCATAAACTGGAAACCAACAACACCTTGAGGTTTAAACTGCAGAAGATTCTCACGAGTGGATATCACCTGGTATTCAATAGGGTCTGCATCTATTTCTTCTTATTTAATCTGAGACTACAAGACCAGGCTCCGGGGCCATTACGCTTAATTTTGATTTCAGTCTCACTTTTACATTTAAGTGACATACAGTTAAAAATCACACCAGACATCAATCAAAAGGGAGCTGATCCAAGTTTTACGGCTCCCAAGTACAATTTAAAAAAGATTTCAAAATTCAATTTCTGACTACGACACCTGGCATTCTCAGTGCACTAATCATGTAATGTGCGAATACACTTCAAAATGCTTATTCTTAACATCAATTGATGTTTTATTTCATTTTTTAACAACAATTAATGTTTTATTTCATTTTTATTTTTGCTTTACTATTACCATTATCTCTACATGTCATAGGTTTGGGATGATCCATTAGGAAACCACAATGATTTACTTGACGATCTATTGATGTAATGTGTATATCTAAATAACTATTTCATATTCGGTAAAAAAAAAAAATGAAAGTAAAATATTGGTATGCTGTAACATAAACCATGACGGAGGAAGGTCATTTCTGTGTCGCCCAATGGGAGAAAATTAGCAGGAAGGGAAATGTTTGGAATTCCTGTATTTGAAGAAAATAATGTATGTTAAATGGGCAGATGTTAAATGTCAACATGCAGTGTGGCAAAACATTTAACAAGATATGTATACAAAATATGCGTGTCACCCTTCCCCAAATCACAGCATACAGCACTATATTTATATTACAAATTGCATTTTCCTCTATGAACCAACCAATTTCAGCACACGGCACAATCCGTTCATATTGACTATGAACTAGTTTAAAGCACGCAACTGAGAGAGCGTAATGATTTGAAAAAATACAACATGTGTTACAAATACCTCGCAAAGTCACCCCTCGGATTAAGATTGTGATCTTACGTAGATTATCATCCCAATCTTAATCTTGTGGTCTCCTAGCTCTAAAATACAGTGCACCGTGCAATGTTGATATGTACGTCACAATATGACTGTGACATAGGTGGATCTTAGGAGTCCGTTGTATGCAACAAAATATACAAGCAATGTAAACAAATGGTGATTTAGTAGATGAATACAAATATAAGAAATGAACATCACTATAGAGCTAGCGTGATTCACAGAATTTGCCGCAAATCCAAATCCATTCATATCGACCATGAACAGCTCAAAAGTGATGTTCATTTCTTAAATACACAGTAAAGAATAGTCTGCATGGTAGTCTTCTCCAATGATATGTTGTGCACATAGCACAATATTACACAAAATATAACAATAAACTGGGCATTAGAAACACAGGTAGTGACCTTGACCTTGGATGTGTAGCAGCCTACGACGTAGGTCTGTGAGGTACAGCATTCTTTAAGTTATCCATTGTACAAAATGTAAGAAATGCATAAAAACCTGTCTGACCTGGTAGTAACCTTGACCTTGGATATACTGACCTCTCATGCAATAGGAATCAGTATGAAGTCTGTGAGATAAACTCTTTATTGTTATTACTGAAACTGTCTAAAATGAAACAACTATTTCCAAGAAAATAGAATTGGAATATAAATAGACGGTTTCATAATGAACACTATTTTTATATCTTGTGTGATCAGTATTCTACAATCACACATACATGTTTCAGGTTCATTAAATTTCTTTTCAATTAATCAAAGTGAATTCTTTTTAAAAACGTATATAATAAAATACTGGTGTCTGACCTTTATATAGCAATGCACTGTAACTGTATGCAGCCAGGTTGACAATGGTTTTCAAGAGGTGAACATTTTCATTGTTGTACACCTTAAATTTTTTTCCTATATAAAACTAATAAGATTTAACTGTTAAACAATCTCTCACACTTGTGGTCTAATGTCCGTTCAACAGTTTATGTATTGTTGACCGGGCAATAGTCTGCCCTATTTCTAATGGCTATGAAAGTCACGTCATTCTTGGTCTGCTGCTTTGTTTACGTAATGATGAAGTTCGCTGATAATAAAAGACAGAATTCATTAGATGAAAAGCAGAGCAGAAACACAAATAATATAAATCATTAATTAGGATATAGGGTACATTTTCTTTTCAACTTATTGGGTATGTTTTCTTTTAACTAGTGATAAATGTATGCAATCAAGTTCTAATAAGTCAACAAACCATGTGCATCTAAAAAAAAAAAAACAACCAAAAAAGAATGAAGCTAGGTGTATCACAAAACAGTTGTTGAATGTGTCCTCAAACAACAGCTGTTTTTTGTTTGACCCTCGAACGGATCTGTTGCCCTCAGCCTACGGCTTCGGGCAACAGATCCATCCTCGGATCAAACAAAGCAGCTGTTGTCCATGAACTCAGTCTGTAACTGTATAATTTACCTCAACAATATACAGGCATTACTTGATTTATTATACTGAATTTCATACATTTGTTAATATATATAACAAAGTACAAATATTTCACTGAATTTCTTTTTTACCTCGATTTTATTGTACTCAATTGCAAGTAACAAAACATGGTGAAATCAATTCCAAATTAACACGTTCAAACCATTTACTTCTATGATAGTTACAAGATATATGTTGGTACCAATATACCAGCCAGACTGCTGATTATCGAACATTCATAAACTGAGTAATTCGTTTGCTATGATGAATACAACTATCAATGTTGGCCTGGTCACAATGCTCATGAATCTTCAAGAATTTCTTGCTTGCAAATAAATGTTGGTTTGAAGTAGCAGTATGCCTCCATCAGGTAATCTAAATTACTCTTAAATTTGTAAATAAAATTTTAGTAAACATAGTTCATTGCAAGTTAAACTAGAGATTGTTTTTATGAAAAACAATTATCTCTCCAGCTCCCCAAATAGGATGTACATGTTCCAAATAAAACCTCCTCCCCTTAATGTACTGCATGGTACAGAGTAGAAAGCATTTGTGACAAACAGACAGACCATGAGACGGACAGAAAGTACAATAACAATGTCTCCCCCTGAAGGAGGGGAGAAATAATTTCCTTTTTTCTCTTTCCTCTCTCACTCTTTGCATTCAATATACGATTCCTTGGTTAATCAATTTTTAGCCATCATAATTAAAAGCAATGAAACCAATTACATGTTTATCGGGTAAAAGTTAATTAAAACTGCAGTTTTTCAAATCGCTGATTCACATACTGATATGAACATTATTTCCATTTACATGTATTTTAGAATGATAACTTTTAAACAAGTTTATAATTTCACCCCATTAGGACATATTTGCAACAGATCTCCTGACAAATCTCAAAACTACGTCATTCAAGTGTAATACCAACACACGCATCATTATATATACTACACACACGTAATATACAAGGGCTCCATAAAGTTCATGGACTGGTCTCATTCTTTCTGAGCTAATTGATGGTCTTAATGAAAATTACTGTCTGTATTTTACATGCATTTAGTACATCATTCACAAATTGTGCAAGATACAATTTGAAAATCCTTGAAATGATTAAATTATCTGTGCCACCATTGTGACTCCAAGCAATCATCTTGATGTATGAATGTCACCATGAAGTGTATTCGTGGAAATATGAACTGTTGCAGATTGATCATCGAGAGATCCATGGGCAACATCGCTCACCTGAATCATCTTGGCCCTGCTGGTTTTCAGTTATTGTGATTTTTAAAAGATATTTTCAATCTTTATCCCTATGAATGTTTTTTATCCCATATTGTGGTCCCAACCTAGCCCCAAAGGATTATGATATAAATATGATACAAGCTAGGTCACAAAGTAAAAAAAAAAATCATTATATGAAATGTATAAGGTCTTGTCATAAGGAATCTATATACAAAATATGAAGACCCTACCTTAGGGGTGAGACCAAAAGTTCAATGTCTGATTAAAAACTAAATTCACATAGTTTTCCCCAATACCCCCCCCCCCCCTTCCCCCTTTAAAACTAAATATGATGAATGTTAAAACTAATTGGTTAACAAGTAAAAACATACAAGTATGATTAATGCTCTGTATACTTTTACTACTGTACTGTTTATTCACAAATTAAAGTGTACAGTAAAACTATTAAACATTCAGTAAAATGTAATATCATTATGTGTTTTTTAACAGTCACTTGTCTTTTTTCTTTTTCCACTAAAGTGTAATTGATGTTGGATGACAGAAACTTACGGGAGTTTTAATCCCCCCTCTCCCTAACTATTTGAATTTCGATTTTTATCCGACATCGATCTTTTGATCTTGCCCCTTAAGCAGTTCAGGGGATATTGCTTAAGTTAACAATTTTGAAAACTAGAAATGTTTTCTAAACATATATAACCCCCCTCTCCAATATTGAAAAGGATAAACGTTTCATTTAGAATAACTAGTGAAAAATATGGGTTATCTATTATTCGGGGGCAAACATTATAATAAGTTTGATTTCTCAAATTAAATTAAATTTCCAAGTGATCAGTCATGATCTTTGATCTTGTGACCTGAAAACCAATGGGGACCATCTACTCTTTAGGGGGCTCCAGTAAACTGAGTCTAACGTCTGTCAAGGAAATGGTTATCAAGATATTGAATGGACAATATCTTATGTCCAGTTTGACTCTCAACCTTTGACCTTGTGATCTCAAAATTGAAACAGAAAATCTATTCCTTAGGTAAAACCAGTGTACCAAGTATGATATCTGTCAAGCAAATAATTCTCAAGAAATTGAGCAGACAATATTCTATTCTGTCCAGTTTGACCCTTGACCTTGTGATCTCATAATCAATATGAGTCATTTACTCCTTAGGTAGAACTAGTGTACCAAGTTTAATTGTCTGTCAAGCAAAGCATTCTCAGGATATTGAGCAGATAATATCTTACTATATCCAGTATGACCCTTGACCTTGTGCCATGAAAATCAATAGGGGCTATACCAAGTTTGGTACCTGTCAAGCAAAGGATTCTTTAGATATTGAGCAGACAAACCCTGGTCTACAGATTGAATGATCTACCGACCGATTGACAGGTGCAAAACAAAATGCTCCCTCTAAAACTGTCACAGTTAACAAACTTTTCAGTTCGGTTCAGGAAATAAAACCTTGGTTTTCGTTTTTTTCTGTTAATTGTTTCATTTTGAGTGATAAAAGAATAATGAGGATCCTAAAGTAATTATTTTTCTGTACAAATGTGGCACGAGGTGGATTCAAATGATGACAAAAAGGAACCTCAGCACACTGACAGCAGTTTAGCTTACTGAGCTACACTAACTTCAAGAACTGAGGATATAAACAGGAACCAGGGTGTCAAAAACAGGTTCCTAATTTTTTGTAGGTTTTTAGTGAATTTGAACCCCAAGACAGGGATGTCCCTAAAAATCCCTATCGTAATTGTTCTTAAGATTGTAATCTATCAAAATATCATAATTTCATTTAAGGATAAGCTACCCTGCCCTGAAGGACTTCTAGGCCAAAACAGCGCTAAAATGTCGTGCGGGAAAACACTGTTCAGGTCAACTTTGAAAGTTAATTTCAGCATTGCAAATAATAAAGTTTAGGTCAAAATAGTAAATTTGAAAAATTCAAACATATATCCCACCCCCCTAAAAAAAAAACCAATGAAAGCTGATAAAACAATGTGGCTTTTTCTGGAAAATTGTTTTCTCTATAGGTATTTTCTTTTGCTACCCTGTATTGATCCTTTTTAAAAGAATTGAGACTTAAAAATTCTGTCTGTAACAGCATCTTATGTACAGACTACTTGTTTTCCTCGCACTAACTCAAATGTCTTTCATTTCTAAACACATATTATAATTCTGAGATCTCAAATCCACAGCTATCCTGCTATCTTAAAATCATTTCAAGCAAATCTTTTGTTACACACATGTATCTGATTAATGATTTCTATACTTATAGATTAATGCCACATTTAATTCAAGCATGATCTTTATATCCTGACTTTTAATGATAAATCTACACAAAAACATCAATTTAAACCTTCATTTCATCACATACCATGAAGTAAATGTCAAAATTACAAATGATTGCAATATGGCATGCAAACTATATCCAAGTAATAAATACTGATGCCAACTTAAGGGCCCCACATTAAGCCATTATTATTGTATTTTTGTAGTATACCAGAAAATTGCTTTTCTTTACATGATAAATAGTTGAAATTGATATCTGTAATTCAATTTGAAGACTGTAACTATTTACTGTAAATTATCCATTTCTTTCACTCACCATTACCATATTTTCATACACTCTCTGACAAATATTCTCTGTTGTGTGTGACATAATTAAACCATGAGTTGTTTTTCTATGGAGGCAAACTGTATAATTCATTTATCATACAGCATTGACAAAACTCTTCAAAAAAAATTTTATGATCTCTAACATCAAACTTCATGTCATTAACTGAATTTTTCACCAACTAAAACCCTTAATAGAAATATCATAAAAATTACATTACACAGACCTTCGAAGCATAAAAGAAGAGCTTTTCATTCAGCCTAAATTCTAATAAAAGATTACAAGCTTCGTTAATAGTAGCAGTTTCCTGAACCCCCTGCCTCCTTTATAACGCCTCCTACTGCCAGCATGCAGTGCCCCTAATTGTCTATTTCGACTTCTGTCTCAAATATTTCACAATGATAAAATCAAAGCTCTCAAACAGCACTGCCTTTTTCTAAATGACATAATCTTTCATGCCATTTTAACCAAAGGAATAATACTTGACTGATCAAAAAGGCACCCATAAAAACAATTAACAGCCAGACCGTCACATGAGAACTTTACAGAGAACCTGTTTTCCTGAACATTGTGCATGAATCAATTATTGAATAGAACTTGATAATAAAATTTGACAGACTCAGTGAACTTTTGAGACACTTGATACACATGCCCTTATTTACCTCTTGATCGCCACCATTTGTGAGTCCATCTATTCCACAGGTACCCTGCTCTATAACCTTGAACACCTTCATCATTGGCATTCTGGATCACAAGATCATTTTCATTTAGTTTTGTTCTTAGAATTCTGATTCCTTTAACATCTAGAAATGGTGCAATTGTTGTTGCATACAATTTTCCTTTTGTCATGGATATTTCCGAATTTGTTGTCAATACTGATTTTGTTGCCAATACTGATTTTGTTGTCAATACTGTTTCCTGTGCTATTGTAGTTGGTGTTGATAATGTTGTTGCTGTTTCTGTCTTATTTTGTTCTGTCACACTATTTGTTGTCAATTTATAGGATTTATCGAATGACTTTGTTACATTTTGCACAGAACTTTTCAAAACTAAATTATCATCATCATCATCATTTTTTAATTTTTCATCATTTAAAGTTGTTAAAATCTGTTCTCTCTCTTTTGGCTCAGATGTGCTTTGAATTGTTGTCTGCTGAACAGAAGTGAATATTTCACTGTCTTTTTCATTTCTATCATCTAATTTGGTAATTGCATCACTTGGTTTCTCAGTTGTATTCTGTACATCTGACATATCTTTGCTTCTCATCTTAAGTGAAACTTCATCCTCTATAAATGTTGCAGATCTGTTTGATTTTCTATCTTCCTCTGTTGTCACATAACTTGTAGTTGTCACTGGGAAAGTTGTTGGAATATTGTTAGATAGAGAGGAATTCCGTAGAAATATCACAGACAGCAATGTAGAATTTGACAGAATGACACTGTCTCGGGACAAGTTTGATTTGGTACTAACATCATTTGGTGACAAGGTCTTAACCCTTGATAATGATGTTGTGTTCAAAGTTCCAGTGGGGGTCGTATAATCCGCTGATGATCTGTCTGGGGCTAGAGTCGACTTTTCCCTATTCAATTTGAAGTCACCATTTTTAGAAAACAGTGAAAATAAATATGGCACAAAGACGGGCTTTCTGTGTTTAGGACGTCTCCTTCTAGCCCCTGCCATTGCTGGATGTTCCAACACAAGGCAAATACACATAAGCAAAGCACATATAAATTTTTGAGACCTCATGGTTATTCACTTAAATATTCAAATAAAACTCTTTCCTACAGAAAAATAAAGTTTCCATGGCAAATGCATCAATAAATTCTCTTTAAAACACTTTCCTTTCTTACACACTTACAAATAATTTATAAAGTAGCATTTTCCACTCCATGTTTCTAAAACAAGAAACTCGCCACTTCAATCCACAATGTAACTAAGTAATTTCTCCACAAAACAAACCATCACTCATTTTGTTTTGTGTTTTGGTGGGGTTTTTTCCAGTCAAATCGCAGAGCACAGATGCATCATGAGACAGTTTCTAAGCTTCCAATCCAAACACTGCATAGAAAAAAATCACTGGTTACTGACAGAAATCGTAAGCATCCCAAATGAGAACACAAGCTGAAGTCAACACACAGAATGAGATCATAGTCTTGATACCTGACACTGGAGTATATTAAACTATCTTACAACCATGAAAAAACTTAACAGAATGTGACATCACTGATGTTTAATTAAAGATGCCTGTACCAAGCCTTATGATGTACAACTTCTGGGGAGCTAAAGGCATGAATGAAGCAATTTAAAATACTGGCAATATCATTTCAGAGTTTATGAGTCTCTCATACAAATTATGCCTCTGTGCAAAGTTCAGCTCCCATTACATATTTTTTCAGCCCTTTAACACACATATTGTTTCCAAGGTAAGTGAATCATTTCTTTGAAGTTGGTGAAAATTGACAGGTAATTCTTAAATCTATTTGAGCTTCACCATTCTTTATCACACATGATTTTAACAACTCAGGTATTTGTTTATTTTCAAAATTTTACCTGTAAATTCAAGGTAAAAACTACATGTTCAGGTGTGCATGAAAAGCTTCTTTTTTTTCGACATTTGTACTTTTGAAACGCCTGATAACAATCCAAATGCAAGTTATATACAAGTGCTTCATTGCTTATCATCTATTTCACCAAACTTCAAGAATGCTTTAACAATACTATCTAACATTTTCTCTGTAAAAATCACAGGGTTTGTCTCAACTAAAATCAAATGACAAAAGTTTAAAACAAGATTGTTATTATGCAAAAATTCTAACTCCTTTGCAGTCAAATGCAATTTACAATTCAGATGCGACTTTAAAATGTGAATATATCGAACAAATGTTGTTTATAACTGAACAGATGTAGTTTCTTCATTTCTATGCCTAACACAATAAAACATCTTTCTTTTTCAGATCTTCTTTCAACATTTACAATGGTGTCTTTGAATTCTCATATTTCTACCCAACTCACTGATCTATTTATATTGTTCTATCAGACAGTATCAGGTGCATGATCAAGTTGTATGTTGAATTAAACAAGAACATTGTTATCAGCAATAATTTCACGCCTCTTTAAAAATTAATTCTAGGTCAATAAGCATATGATTTGTTTGAATAAATGCACTTTTCCCATCACTTACTTTCCCAAACACACAAGTGAGAAGTATATTGGTAAAGAAAAAACAACATGCAAAATGACCACAAGCATAAACAAGATTCAGTAGTGTTCAAAATGAAATTGTTTCATTTGACTTTTGAATCTTCAACAAAAAAATTCATCAGACAACATGTTAAATAACAGAGATAACCCAATTTTTAATTCTTGTTTCAAATCGCACAATAAAATCCCCCTTTTTTGACATTTCACATTCTATTAATGATGCAAGGAACTGGAACAGAGAGAAGATGCAGTGTGTGACAAATTTTGGCAGGTATGTAACGAGACAACACCCACATGAAAAACCAGACAACCTGATCATCACCAATCGCACAATGCAGGTGTGATTAAGCAACTAAATAGGTTACTTGTAGCAGGGAACAAGAACATGCTACGATGATATATTTCTATTTCTAGGTCTAACACAGAGCATCAAACAATGTTGTGAATACAGTAAAATGATAACCCAAAGATCATTATAAAACTGAAATTCAGACACTTTTTGCTTTTATAAAATATTGTGGTGTCACGGAATGGTGTGCCAGAGTAACACAAAAAAAAACAAGACTTGTTAAACCATTACAAACAGTAGCCTATCAAATATCATCGCAACCTCATTAAATCTTCATCCATTCCACATATAAAATATGAAATTGCAGTCATATTTTACCCCCAACATCTGAAAAATTCAGTTCATATTTGATTGTGAGTAATGTTCAAGCTAGATTGAATTCCAAAAGATTTATCAACCAGATGGACGAGACAGCCTGACTTTGTTGATTAGAATAAGAATTTTTTTCACACATAATATAGGTGCTTGAAAAATACCTCAGCATCATTTCTTTACATAATCAATGATCAAAAAGAAAAGCTATATTAATGCCAATTTAGCTAATTAGGCATGCTTTTGAGTATTAATAATCATCAATGTATCAACAGTTAAGACAACATGTTGTTATTTAAATATCCTTCATACATATATTCTTCATGACTGGAAACCACTTGAGAAAAGAGCAGTGATGTCAAAACAAGTAAATCATACAAAGCAAACAGAAGTGTGGCCCTTGTCAATTTACCTTCAGTAAAGCCTCCAAAAATCTTGTTTATAGGCCTGACAAATGTTGTTTTAACAGAATATTTGTTTATTTTTGTCTTGTTTTGCTAATATCAAGAGTGAAAAAATATAGACGAAGTATTCTAGTTCCTGCTACTTTAGCTGCAATAGTGCATCACCTTCAAGTTTCACTACCTTTGACACTTATCATTACTCATAAAATCATCATTCCTTGAAGAAACTATACCGGAAAAGACTACAATAACAACATTTGTTTCCTACTTTGTGAATATCTGCTAAATATTAAGAACCCACCAAGTATGACAGATTAATATAACTGTGTAATAAAACTGCAATACCTGATTACCTGGTTCCTGTCTCTGAACAAGTCTTTAATCTTATCTCAGCTATGGGTAATCCAAGACTAAAGAGTAATTTTTGTTCAGTCTCACTGTATGTCATTTTTATAACAGTAATTGGGTAAAATTGTTTTTACAAAGACTGAAGAAGTCATACACTGAAAAGTACAATTAAGAATTTTGAAAATGCATGAGGGCAATGGATTGCAACGCTTTACGCCAGCATGAAAAGTATGCTGGTGCGAGGCATTGCAGTTCATACCATCATGTATTTTCAAAAATGAAATTTATTTCTTGTTTTAGATTCTACTCCACTTCTGTTTGAATTCCCAGCTGTTCACGACTGCATCGAATTCATGAGGAAATGGCTATCATTACAATTGGTAATGTTATCTAAAGCAAAAACATTGCATGGAAATGGAAATTTTCTTATATACATTTACATGTATTAATCTTATTCATGGAGATGCTGCATGTTGGTTTAATTTATAATTTTAGGATTTTTAAAAAATACCATCACAATGGCTTTAATTTCATACTATGAGAAAATATATTTTTGAAATTTGCTCCAAGAGACACATCCACATTCACTGTGTTTCTTAAATACCTCCAATCATATATACTTTTGAATATAACTCACAAGAAACTTTCATGTTTGTGTTGTACATGTATATAATAAGTTCATTTTCAAGACCGTCATTGGAGAGTTACCATGTTTCTATTAAAATGGGTGAGATGCGAAAAACTTTGGGATACAACCCCCCCCCCCGAAAAACTCCAACTTTGCCAAACATTACATTGATGAAGACAACAAAACAATAATTACAACTTCTGTAATGAGGGAATTGATAAAATTGATTGCATCACTATCACCCCTACAAGAAAAAGAAACTGAGGTGAATATGGCACCTACTTGCCTGACACTATACAACTAAAATAGCAAAATATGCAATAGAAAATGGTCCATTAAAAAATGCAAGGAAATGTGAATAAGAGTACATGTTCCATTTGAAGTATAAAAAAGTATGAAGAAACTTTGCCTTAGCAATCTAAGCAAATCAAAGGATCACATTCTTACTGTGGCCGTCCCTTAAAACCCTGAGCCTATGATGAACTTGTCAATACTTAAAAAATTACAGGTGGTTGGGGGTGTCATCAACTCTCAGATTGTAATGGCTGGGATCAGGGGAGTTATACATGTACTTTACAAAAACAAATGCTGTTGAAAGAAAATTAAAGCCCAATTGATGTCACCAAAGACTGGGCATTATCACAGCTGATTTCCCCCAAAATCTTATGTTGAAGATTTCTTTCGTCATTTGGTATTGTAATAAATGACAAATTTTCAATCTCAATCATTCTTTTGTTCAGATTTTTTATGACAGCAAAAATGAGCTACGGTGAGCAGAGTTTGAGTAATAGAAGCTGATAAACATAAAGCATAAGATACCACCAAAACATAATGGCACCAAAGGTATACAAGAATATCCGTAAAACTGCTCCCCGAAATGCATCCAACCAGTGAACTACTTCATATGAAAAATGACTCACACAAGAATCAATAACTGTTGAAATATTGTTGAAATCAAGGTTTCTTTTTCATATAAAAAGTATATTTAGAGTGATCTGGACCTTTACAAAATGACCTTGAGTGACCTTTTTCTGAAAGTCATTTCCCTATTACTTATTTGTGTGATATATGATCAATATCTGTTCAAAAACTTGTTGAAATAAGGCACTTTTTTCGTATATATAAGGTATACATTCTGAGTGACCTTGACCTTTCCAAAATGACCTTGAAAGACTTTGCTCCAAAAGAATTTTTGTGATCAACTATATTATTTTCTGATATGTGCTCAGAAGGACAGATGAACAGACGGGCGATTGTATGTTTCCCGTAATTTTTCAGGGAGCATAAAAATACTGTGGCACAGTAGGCATTGGCATTTTAAAAAGAGCTCTCACTACAACAGCAGTCCATAGCACAAGAGTGTTGTCTCAGTATAACATGCAAAGCTCTCACAAGGACATAATCTACAGGGAGTAAACACTTAAAACGAACAAGTCCATCAGAGGGTAAACACCTATAGTAAAAGGACTTGGTGAAGTTCACACCTAAATTCATAATTATACAGGTGGATTCCGCCTGTTGTATTTCATTCTTGTGTTTACAATGTCATTTGTCAACATAAATCAAGTTTTTGTACGAAATAGCACACTATCATAATGATGAGATTGTGTCTTCTTTAGAGGAGTCATCATTACAAATGAGAAAACTATTCCTTGAAAAATATAACAACTGTTGTATTTTCAGAAACATCTCATCTTTGAACTGACCTTCATGTCTAAGCAACAATGCTTCGGAGCAAATTGTAGTCTTAAAATGGGAAACGCATTGAATTCCTAATCCCATTAAACACATCAATGATTTCTGTACATGGATATAGCAGGTGGTGGGTAGCACATTGAATTCCTGGACCCATCAAACTTATCAATGATTTAGGATAGCTGCATGCATGCAGTGAAGCTCATGTATATCATTAAATAATAATATTATAACAGGTTATTTTTTTTATAAATGATAATACTTGTTTGTAACTTTTATCAAAGCATTTGTAATTACCGGTATAAATAATGCAGGTTATTAATAATTAATCAAGTATTAAAGGAATTACTGGTGTAAAAATAATTATTCAAGCATTTGGATTTACTGGTATAATCAGTTATACTTTATGTCCAGAACTGACTGTGTAATGAATTGATCCCAATGAAGACTTTTACAAAAGTTAGATTGATTTCTTATAATTCTATGTTCACTGTATTGTCTGCATTCAGTTGAACATCATATACATGTATCACAATGAACGTCAAATAATCACAAATTAAAAATTCAAATCCTTGCCACATGCACATCTTCAATACCCATACAAACACTCTGTAAAACCATAGAGATTGTTTTTATGAACTCCCCAAATTGAGAGTACTCCAAATGAAACCTCCTCCCCTTACTGTACTGCATGGTATGGAGGAGAAAGCATGAGCAGGAGCATAGACATAATGAACTCTGATAAGCCACATAGAAGTGTTTACAAGCTATTTTACATCCTCCACCCCTCTTAGATCCACTATAACTTTTAGGAAAATAATTGGATCCTCCTGTCCCAACAATATGCACATCAACAAATGACAATGAAGCATTTCACAAAGTTCCAAATCTATCAGATAAGCCATATTGGAAAAGTGTTCACAAGCTATTTTACATCCTCCACCCCTCTTAGATCCACTATAACTTTTAGGAAAATAATTGAATCCTCTTGCCCCAACAATATGTACACCTAAAAATGGCACTGAAGCATTTTACAAAGTTTCAAGTCTATCCAATAAGCCATATAGGAGGAGAAACCTTCACAAGAATTTGTAACAGACAGATGGACGGACAGACAGAAAGTACAAAAACAATATGTCTCCCCTTCAAAGAGGGGGGACATAACAAGAAGGTCCTCACTTGAAAACTGTGGAAGGAGTTAGACAGACAAATCATGTACTCTCTAGGTAATATTTCCTCAAAACTGAGCAAATTCAACAGGTAATTTTCTCAAAAATTGAAGAAAATCAAAATCTTTTCCACATGCACATATTCAATATCCTTACAAACACTATATAATAAGAAGGTCCTCGATTGAAAACTGTGGGAGGAGTTAGCTGGAAAGTTATGTACCCTCCATATAACAATAATTTTCAAAAAAGGAGAAAAAATCCTGCAAAAGAAGTCAAAATGAATCAAAATAGCAATATGATCTACAGTGAGCCACAAAGAAGCTACAAATCAAATTTCAGCGTGATATGTGACAGAGAAATGAAAATAGAAACAGAAAACCCCCGCATGGTCGGACGGACAGATGGACGGACAATGCTGCACCATAATATGTCCCGTCTGAAGATGGGGGTATAAAAATACCATTCAATCCATACCTGTACCTCCAATATGTTTGTTTTCCATGTTGGGAGGAAGTTGGTACTTTATTCATAAAATTGAAAATTAATAGTAAGACAATTATAATTGGACAAGGTTGTTTTCATCTTTTTGATAAATAACAAACAAGTGTTAAAAACACAACAGGTTGTCTGTCATACACTATGTACATTTAGGGTCACTATGATGTGGTCTCAGAGAACACGATTAGTCACAGTATTGGTTGTGACAAAATGGATGTACTGCATCATTTATCTATCAAATAAAAAAGATTAACCAGCAATCCAATTTATTAAATACTACTTTGTCAGCAATGCAGCTGTAATGATTGGAGTTATTGTCCTTGAATTATATACAGTTGTAAACACTTTTTTCAATGAGGTCAGAATTCTGCAGAACCATAATTTCTGTTAAATCCGTGGGGACAAATTTATGCACATTTATTGCATGCTAAAATCTAATAAAATGGTATGCATTATTGAATTCAATTTCTAATGCTTTACCAAAAATTCATCCAATTTTATTATGTAATCTAAGAACTGCTATTGTTGATTATTGTACTGGTTCATGCACTGACTAGCAGACGGTCAAAATATATTTTAAGGTGCTGGTTGAAATTGTCTTTCTGAACTCCATGTGAATATTACTTGCCAAATCCATGTGATAAACCCGAAAAATATGTTGAAATTTCATCTGCAAATGTAGCCATTCTATGGGCAGTGTTGGAATCTCAAAAATGGAAATGTGGTGAATATAACCATTACTCATATGCTGTGGAAAACGGTGTTATGGAAGCTTCCAAACAATTTAGTAAAGTATTGGGAAAGAAGACCCTTGTCCAGGGCTGGCAAAAATCGGGGATTCTCTACAGTTAAACAAGTGAATGAGCTGTATTGTAATTCATAGGACTGCATGATTTTGAAGTAATTGTAAAGGTTGACAACCTGTCTTTTTTGGTACGTTTGTAGTAATTTGTGCACTGAATAAATATTTCCATAATAACTTGTTAGTAATCGGTTCTTGGTTTTTTAAATCAGGTGTTGATCTATTAAATCAATTACATGTCCAAACACAAACTGGCTATTTAGCATTAGCAGTCGTAGGTCATTCAACACAGAACATGCCATTAGTGGGGGAGTTCAGATTTGACAACCTATGATGTTATTGAACCTAGAAAACATAGAATAAAAGTACAAATTATAATTTTAATAAATTATCTTTTGAACACCTGTTTGACATTGCTATCACAGTCGCGCTCAGATACATACATGTACATGGATATTAATATACAAATATGGTAGGATTTGCTCATTTACCATATAGCGGGTTTATTCCGCGGTTCTAAAAGGGGATTTGCTGATTCAAAGGTATGCTAAAAATTTTAGCAGAATAAATTTTGGCGGACAGGGAAGAGTTGTCTTTCTTTCACATACTGAAGTCACATCGAGTGCTTATTTGGCGAGTGAAATTTTGGGGGAAAGCTATTTAACCGCTAAAATAAGCCAAAATTATAACCCCGCATAAAAAACCCGATATGCGGTATTTAATGATATTTCATGTTTTAAATGCACTTAAAGTGACACATTTTTGACCTTGTACTAAACTACGTTTACAGTATATTAGATTTATAGTTTCTGATAATATATGGTAAATTTGAAGCAAGGATTTTACTGGGAACTGAATTTTGAGATACACACTCAGTTCATGATTAAAACGGAGAGTCCGAGTCACTTATCTACTCGTAAATAACGGAGAGCTCGAGTCACTTATCTACTCGTAAATAACGGAGAGCTTGAGTCACTTATCTACTCGTAAATAACGGAGAGCTCGAGTCACTTATCTACTCATAAATAATGGAGAGCTCGAGTCATTTATCTACTCGTAAATAACGGAGAGCTCGAGTCACTTATCTACTCGTAAATAATGGAGAGCTCGAGTCATTTATCTACTCGTAAATAATGGAGAGCCTGAGTCACTTATCTACTCATAATAATGGAGAGCTCAAGTCACTTATCTACTCGTAAATAATGGAGAGTCCGAGTCACTCATCTACTCGTAAATAATGGAGAGTCCGAGTCACTCATCTACTCGTAAATAATGGAGAGTCCGAGTCACTCATCTACTCGTAAATAATGGAGAGTCCGAGTCACTCATCTACTCGTAAATAATGGAGAGTCCGAGTCACTCATCTACTCGTAAATAATGGAGAGTCCGAGTCACTTATCTATTCGTAAATAATGGAGAGTCCGAGTCACTCATCTACTCGTAAATAATGGAGAGCCCGAGTCACTTATCTACTCGTAAATATGTCAGGACCTTTGTCTTTGTCAAAATAGACCTATACATTGTTGATTTAATGAAATAAAACAATTAAGCAATATCTTAATCAATTAAATTTACACTCATCTGTAACTAATTCAGGTTTCTTGTCTGATAACATGTTTCTTGGAAATGTACACTCAGTGCAGGTCTATGATAGGTGTGCATCGCTGGAAATAACTGCAGCCTACACATGCGGCCATTATAAGATTTCTTCTAAAATTTGAGCTAAAATTGAGCACTGCAGCCTAATTCAAGGAGCAGCCAATTATCCGAAAGTATGCCAAATTTCTCATTCCTAAAGTTATATCCGAGAAAAAAATTGTAAAAAACAGGGTGATTGAAATTATATTCATAAGAAATCCTACCTGAATGTTGAGTTATTGGACATCCCTCCTTCCTGGGCCCATCTGCTGGTGTTCTACCATCCTGGCAACATCCATAAGGATACCGATCACATGATTTAGGACAACCTGCTCCATTTGGACCTCGTGCCAATGTATAGTTATCGGAACAACATCCATAGAAACTGTTATAACACGTATTTGAGCAGCCTGAGTAATTGGGTCCAGTTGCAGAAATGTTAGTGTTTGGACAACACCCAAATCTAGATAACTCACAACTTCCCCGACAACCTTCTCCATTGGAGCCTTTTGCAGCAGTATAGTTGTCAGGACAACATCCAAATAAACTTGTGAAACAAGAATATGGACAACCTGTATAATTAGGTCCAACAGCAGAGATATTGCTGTTTGGACAACACCCATATCTAGTTAATTCACAAACTTTAGGACAACCTTCCCCATTTGGGCCCCTTGCAGGAGTTTTGTTATCTGCGCAACATCCATAAATTCTCATTTCACAGTCAGGTAGACATCCTTCCCCATTGGGACCTCTTGCTTCTGTAAGTCCATCAGAACAACATCCAAATATAGAGTTTCTACATTTAATGGGACATCCCTCCTGATTAGGACCTCTCGCTGGAGTCTGGTTGTCAGGACAACATCCATACCGAGTTCTCATACATTCATTAAAACACCCCTCTCCATTTGGGCCCTTGGCAGAAGTTCTTCCATCTAAACAACAGCCATATCTAGAGTTACTGCAGGAATTAGGACAACCCTCACCATCTGGACCTCTAGCAGGTGTTACATTGTTTGGACAACAGCCAAATCTGTATCTGGAACAGTCTACAGAACAACCCTCTCCTTCAGGTCCTCTAGCTTCTGTTCTACCATCAGGGCAACATCCATATCTAGAGTTACTGCAGGGATTAGGACAACCCTCCCTATCTGGACCCCTAGCAGGAGTTACATTGTCTGGACAACAGCCAAATCTGTATCTAGAACAGTCTACAGAACAACCCTCTCCGTCAGGTCCTCTAGCTTCTGTTTTACCATCAGGACAACAGCCATATCTACTATTTTCACATAAGTCAGGGCATCCTTCAGCATTTGGACCTCTTGCAGGAGTTAAATTATCAGGACAGCATCCATACCTGTATCTTGAGCACTCAACAAAACACCCTTCTCCATTGGGACCTCTGGCCTCCGTTTCATCATCTGGACAACATCCATATCTACTTTGAACACATCCTTGAGGACAACCTTCAAAATTAAATCCTTTTGCCTCAGTAACTTGATCCAGACAGCATCCATATCGAGACATTGTACAATTATCTGGGCATCCTTCACCATTGGGGCCCCTAGCTGGTGTGATTTTATCTGAACAGCATCCGTGTCTGTACCTTGAACAATCTGGAGAACAGCCCTCTCCATTTGGACCTTTTGCATTTGTTCTTCCATCTGAACAACACCCATATATAGATTGTGTACAGTTACCTGGACACCCTTCACCATTTGGACCCTTTGCAGGTGTGTAGTTATCAAAACAACATCCAAACCTTCTTCTAGCACACTCAGATAAGCAGCCTTCTCCATTTGGACCACTTGCCTCTGTTTTGCCATCTGGACAGCATCCATACTGGCTTTTCTGACAGTTATTAGGGCAACCCTCAAAATTAAATCCCCTTGCCTCCGTTACTTGATCAAAACAACATCCATACTGTGATAGTGTACAATTAGTTGGACAGCCTTCACCATTTGGACCTCTGGCAGGTGTCACTTTATCAGAACAACATCCATATTGATATCTGGAACATTCCAAATAACAACCTTCTCCATTGGGACCTCTTGCTGGTGTTTCATTATCTGGACAACATCCAAACTGCGTCTCTTTACAATTCACAGAACACCCTTCTGCATATGGGCCTTTGGCCTCTCCAATTCCATCAGGACAGCATCCATACTTGCTACTTGAGCATGAACTAAGACAACCTTTCATGTTGTATCCCTTTGCTTCAGTCACTTGATCAGGACAACAACCAAATGCAGAAAGTGTGCAGTTACTAGGACAACCCTCTCCATTGGGGCCTCTTGCTGCAGTTAACTTATCAGAACAACATCCATACTGGTATCTTGAACAATCAACACCACAACCTTCTCTGTTGGGACCCCTGGCTTCCGTTCTACCATCAGGGCAACAACCAAATCTGCTTCTAAGACACCCAATGGGACAGCCTTCCAAATTGAATCCCTTAGCTTCAGCAATCCTGTCAGGACAACAGCCATACTGAGATACTGTACAGTTACTTGGACAACCTTCTCCATTAGGACCTCTGGATGGAGTAATATTATCTGAGCAACATCCATATCTGTAACGAGAACACTCAACAAGGCAACCCTCTCCTTTGGGACCTCTTGCCTCTGTCTTTCCATCAGGACAACAGCCATATCTAGAGTTACTGCAGGGATTAGGACAACCCTTCCCATCTGGACCCCTAGCAGGTGTTACATTGTCTGGACAACAGCCAAATCTGTATCTGGAACAGTCTACAGAACAACCCTCTCCGTTAGGTCCTCTAGTTTCTGTTCTACCATCAGGACAACAGCCATATCTACTATTTTCACATAAGCCAGGGCATCCTTCAGCATTTGGACCTCTTGCTGGGGTTATATTATCAGGACAACATCCATATCTGTATCTTGAGCAATCACTAGAACAACCCTTTCCATCTGGACCTTTTGCCTCCATTCTTCCATCTGGACAACATCCAAATCTACTTCTCAGACATTCATTAGGGCATCCCTCAAAATTTTGTCCTTTAGCTTCTGTTATCCTGTCAGGACAACAGCCATACTGAGATACTGTACAGTTACTTGGACAACCTTCTCCATTAGGACCTCTGGATGGAGTAATATTATCAGAGCAACATCCATATCTGTAACGAGAGCACTCAGTAAGGCAACCCTCTCCTATGGGACCTCTTGCCTCTGTCTTTCCATCAGGACAACAGCCATATCTAGAGCTACTGCAAGAATTAGGACAACCCTCTCTGTCTGGACCCCTAGCAGGAGTTACATTGTCTGGACAACAGCCAAATCTGTATCTGGAACAGTCTACAGAACAACCCTCTCCGTCAGGTCCTCTAGCTTCTGTTCTACCATCAGGACAACAGCCATATCTACTATTTTCACATAAGCCAGGGCATCCTTCAGCATTTGGACCTTTTGCTGGGGTTATATTATCAGGACAACATCCATATCTGTATCTTGAGCAATCACTAGAACAACCCTTTCCATCAGGACCTTTTGCCTCCGTTCTTCCATCTGGACAACATCCATATCTACTACTCAGACATTCATAAGGGCATCCCTCAAAATTTAGTCCTTTAGCTTCTGTTATCCTGTCAGGACAACAGCCATACTGAGATACTGTACAGTTACTAGGACAACCTTCTCCATTAGGACCTCTGGATGGAGTAATATTATCTGAGCAACATCCATATCTGTAACGAGAACACTCAACAAGGCAACCCTCTCCTTTGGGACCTCTTGCCTCTGTCTTTCCATCAGGACAACAGCCATATCTAGAGTTACTGCAAGAATTAGGACAACCTTCTCTGTCTGGACCCCTAGCAGGTGTTACATTGTCTGGACAACAGCCAAATCTGTATCTGGAACAGTCTACAGAACAACCCTCTCCGTCAGGTCCTCTAGCTTCTGTTCTACCATCAGGACAACAGCCATATCTACTATTTTTACATAAGCCAGGGCATCCTTCAGCATTTGGACCTCTTGCTGGGGTTATATTATCAGGACAACATCCATATCTGTATCTTGAGCAATCACTAGAACAACCCTTTCCATCAGGACCCTTTGCCTCTGTTCTTCCATCTGGACAACATCCATATCTACTACTCAGACATTCATTAGGGCATCCCTCAAAATTTTGTCCTTTAGCTTCTGTTATCCTGTCAGGACAACAGCCATACTGAGATACTGTACAGTTACTTGGACAACCTTCTCCATTAGGACCTCTGGATGGAGTAATATTATCTGAGCAACATCCATATCTGTAACGAGAGCACTCAACAAGGCAACCCTCACCTTTGGGACCTCTTGCCTCTGTCTTTCCATCAGGACAACAGCCATATCTAGAGTTACTGCAAGAATTAGGACAACCTTCTCTGTCTGGACCCCTAGCAGGTGTTACATTGTCTGGACAACAGCCAAATCTGTATCTGGAACAGTCTACAGAACAACCCTCTCCGTCAGGTCCTCTAGCTTCTGTTCCACCATCAGGACAACAGCCATGTCTACTATTTTTACATAAGCCAGGGCATCCTTCAGCATTTGGACCTCTTGCTGGGGTTATATTATCAGGACAACATCCATATCTGTATCTTGAGCAATCACTAGAACAACCTTTTCCATCAGGACCTTTTGCCTCCGTTCTTCCATCAGGACAACAGCCATATCTAGAGTTACTGCAGGAATTAGGGCAACCCTTCCCATCTGGACCCCTAGCAGGAGTTACATTGTCTGGACAACAGCCAAATCTGTATCTGGAACAGTCTACAGAACAACCCTCTCCGTCAGGTCCTCTAGCTTCTGTTCTACCATCAGGACAACAGCCATATCTAGAGTTACTGCAGGGATTAGGACAACCCTTCCCATCTGGACCCCTAGCAGGAGTTACATTGTCTGGACAACAGCCAAATCTGTATCTGGAACAGTCTACAGAACAACCCTCTCCGTCAGGTCCTCTAGCTTCTGTTCTACCATCAGGACAACAGCCATATCTAGAGTTACTGCAAGAAGTAGGGCATCCTTCACCATTAGAACCTCTAGCTGGAGTTTGATTATTAGGGCAACATCCAAATCTGGATCCAGAACAATCAGTTGTGCATCCTTCACCATTTGGTCCTGTTTGTTTTGTCTTCCCATCAGGACAACATCCATATTTGTTATCAGAGCAAGAAACAGGACACCCCTCACCATTAGGACCCCTAGCTACAGTTACATTATCCCGACAACATCCATACCTGTACCTGGAACATTCAATAGGACAACCTTCTCCATTTGGTTGCGTAGCTGGAGTTTGGTTGTCAGGACAACATCCATATCTAGACCTTGAACAATCAGAAGTACACCCCTCTCCATTTGGGCCTCTTGCTGGGATTCTCTGATCTGGACAACATCCATACCTTGTTAATGAACATGAGCCTTCACATCCCTCAAAATTTAGGCCTTTAGCAGGTGTTTTTCTATCCCGACAACATCCATACCTACTTGTGGCACACTCTTGTGGACAGCCATGAAAATTGGATCCTTGGGCTGCAGTTACTCCATCTTGACAACATCCAAACAGTGAATTTCTACAGTTCTCTTGGCCACCTTCCTAGGAGTAAAACAGGGTTATCATAAAATGTTTCATATATTTTAACAAAATACTTCATTTTCAATAACAATGACTAAAAGGTATTCAATGTATAATGGCTGATTATATCTTGCTTAACGTCTCTCTCGAGAATTTTTCACTCATATGGAGACGTCACCAAGACCGGTGAAGGGCTTCAAATTTAGGCCTTTGCTCAGCACTTACGGCCTATGAGCAGTGAGAGTTCTTTAGTGTGCCACATAGGACATCCGTTTTCAAGGTCATCTCTAAGGACCCGTGACATTCACACCTGATGCCGAGCGTTTGGCGACACTGTCACTACCTGTTTTAACGACTTAGGTCCTGCCTGCTTTCACAGTAAACGTATGGTCATGAAATAAGTCTTTAAAATCTACACTATATCAGGAAGGTTTTACACAAGTTTCACCTTTTCTAGCCCTGTGGTTCTTGAGAAGATTTTCAATTAACCCTACCATATTTTTACCTTTTCTTAATTATCTCCCCTTGAAAAGAGTTGTGGCCCTTCATTTGAACAATTTTGAATCCCCTTTAACCAAGGATGCTTTGTACCAAATTTGGTTGAAATTCATGTAGCTTTCTGCTTGTGTGAGGTACAAAAGTTAAAAAAAAAACCCACACTATTATGGAACTCATTATGGATGGGAGTAAAAAGAGCTTACAATTACAATACTATCAAATATCACTATGTCTTGTAGCTTACAAGATTATTAGAGCACTGCCTGGCCATGCAGGGTCGGGTGGATGTGGGCATCTTTGTGGGGTCACATGCACTCTCTGACAGCTTTCTGTTGTCAACACTAACGCACAACACATTGCGGGTTTGTTCTCCCATGCCACACACCTTGTTGCACTGTGGAAAAAGATCGCACTTTAGACCATTTGTTCCAAGCAATATTCCTCATATTACTAAACAGAAATATTAATGGAGTATTTATGTGTTAACAAAAAGTATGTACAAGATTCTTTATCACATTAACAAGACAAGATCTATAACTCTTGTTGAAAAATCATGTATCGAACTTTAACAGGAGAGAAAATTTATGGGTCAACAGTGTAACACCTACAGGGGCTGTGTAAAAACTCCACAACAATAGTTTAAACATAATTTAATCATCAAAACACTGGGTGTTTTAAAAAAAAAAGTACCAAAAACAGTCAGACAACTTGGTATCATTTTATTTTCCAACCATAAATTTTGTTGAGACTTGATCCTGCATTTCAAATGTTGAGCAATAGGGGAAATTCTATGTCATGTAGGCACTTCCAAGATACAAAATACCACGCTGTTACAATCAGGCCCAAATTCAGATTTCCAAATTTCACTAGAGCTTTGCAAAATAAATGTAAATAATTTACCCATCTCATCTAAAATGTGTTCCCCCCCCCCCCTTAAATATCCATGTTTCTGTAAGAAACCCTCTAACCTGCCATTTTTTATCAGTGAACTTCAGGCCATTGACATACTGGTTCAACTCTACTACATCTGCCCAGAGATTCATATCCTTCTTCATTATAATGCTATGACTATTTTGGTCATGGATTAATTACTCTTCAATATTATCTTTGTACTAAATGCTTTGAATTTAGAATTGACAAGGACAAACTTTCTGGCGACTGAAGCAAGCAGTAAAGTTTATCTGTAAATTAATTTTGAATCTAAAAAACCCTATTTTATTGTACTGTAGTTTTTTTAAATAGGGTCGATGTGGGGTATAGGGTGAACGGCTTATTTTTAGCTATTTTCTGTGAAAGATCCATAGATTGGTCGATTCAGCAGATAGGGCGAAGACTTTCCCAGCTATTTCTATTAAGAGGTCAGTAGGGCATGGGTATCGTTGCAAGTGTAAGTTATACCAGTATAAATCTAAGAGATTCTTACAGAAAACATTGATACAGGCCATTCATTATGAAGATACGACAAATGAAATGACAGCTTTGCCAATCCAACTTTAAGCATTGCACATTCAGATTTTGCTTACTGTTTATCAGCTGCCATGTTGGTTTTTGTGTATTGGTGATTTTCAGCAATTAAGCCCAAGTTCAGAATATTGTCAACAGAGGTATGAAAATACAAACAGGCAACTATATCCATGGCAACTGTGTTATCTCTGAAATATCTTGTACCATAAAAAGTGTCCCCACAACATTTTATATATTTGATAACATTATTCTGATTTTATTATCACCATTTATTTCACATTTAATTAGAAGAAACTTAAAATGTAGCTTTCAAGATGAATTTTCACAGCATTACTCAGTTTTAGTTGCCATGGCAACAGAAATAATTTTTTAAATGTCCTTTTCACAATCTAACCGTTCAGAAAATATCTACTTTATCATAGGTAAATAACACCAAAACCACATAGAAAATGCAATATCATATGTCGCTAAATTTGTAGGAAACACGCTAATTACTCTGCTATGTAAAGGGTTAAACGAAAATGTACTCCAGTAAAACTCTGATGTAGCGAATTTCTGTGGACACTATAAAAATTTGCTATGCGTAATTCGCTATACGTTTATAGAGAATTTATAATTCAAATATAACGAATTTGTTAAAAAACTAATTTGTTCTACATGTATATCAGTTGTATAAGAAAGCAGCAATCGATATACTTGCGTTTGTATTGTCTCTAAAAGAAATTAAGCCTACATATTTTTGAGAAGAAATATTTTATACAAGAAATATACACACTGATTTATATATGATAATTTATCTTGATGGATTATTAAGTCACGCAAGCACATGTCGAAAGAAAACTGTCAACAAAATTATATGCAATACATACAAATAGCCTATTGCAGTTAGCATTTACTTTTTGCTTTACATAAATAAAGAAGTGTACGATAAAATACATGCAATCAAACTTCATATTCAATTAACAAGAATAGTAAATAATGCCAACAATATATTCACTAAACGAATGTGTAAGTATTGTTTTGTGTTAACAACCTCTTTTGAAAAAATACAAACAAAAGTTTTGTAATAAGTGCGGATCCTTTATGGCAAAGGAAAGCGATTGTTAAAAATCACGGGTTTAAAATGAAAAATAAATTGTTATAAGAGGTGATTTTACGTTCATTTTTAATTCAAGGGGAATTTGAATTTACTTCGTTATATCCGTAAATTTGCTATATCCGTGTTCGTTATAGACGCAGATTTTTATATAGAACATATAAAGAATTTGCTGGGAAATCGATTTCACTTCGCTATAACTGTAATTTTGCTATATTTGTGTTCACTATATTGGAGTTTTACTGTATATGCAAATCTGGGGATATTGGCGATATCACTATATTATTATTTGTGAAGCTTTAAAAAAAGAGAAAAATAAATACACCAACTCTCACTATATTACCAAACCCTTGAATTTAAAAATCTCAAGTGTAACAAAACAATTAAAGTCTGTCTTAAAGAACTGATGTGCTTTCATTAGCATTATGATAAAACTTTGTGTTCCCCTGGCTGATTCTAATAAGGAATATATTATGTAATACATGGATATGAATGAAAATATTAAACATTGATCTCTGTGCCACATTATTACTACACACACACAATAAATATAATTTGTATTGTATGACAAAATTGCCAAAGAACTAGGTGAATGATAGACAGAAGATAAAACATCAAAATAGTGGAGAGATAGTAAGTACTCCCCTCACTGTCACTAACAGTAGATCACTCCAGTGTGAGAGATAGTAAGTACTCCCCTCACTGTCACTAACAGTAGACCACTCCAGTGTGAGAGATAGTAAGTACTCCCCTCATTCTGTCACTAACAGTAGACCACTCCAGTGTGAGAGATAGTAAGTACTCCCCTCACTGTCACTAACAGTAGACCACTCCAGTGTGAGAGATAGTAAGTACTCCCCTCACTGTCACTAACAGTAGACCACTCCAGTGTGAGAGATAGTAAGTACTCCCCTCACTCTGTCACTAATAGAAGACTTGTCACTTACAGAAGACCACTCCAGTGTGGTCCAGAAAGGACATGGCACATTTTCATTGCAGGATCTCCGGTACTCTGGTTTCTGACCAAACACCTGTTCACACCTGTCATCTGCTACAGGAACTGACCGTCCACTAGGATCAGTGGACATACATGTAACAGTCTGTAACTGGTCACCAATATCACAGGACGAAGAACATAGACCCCAGTCACCTAGCTCCCACTCACTGAAAGAATTAATACGCATGTACAGAAAAACATAGACCCCAGTCACCTAGCTCCCACTCACTAAAAGAATTCAATACGCATGTACAAAAAAAAAAACTGGCTTGTAAAGAATTCCATCAGACAAATATTTCTGCTTCCTTAACCTTGGGTTCCTTATATACTTCCTTGTAATATAATAAATTTTGCTCCCTTATAATTAAGATCTTCATTATCATCTTTTACTTATGCATGCACTATCATTTAACAAATTACTTTTTTCCTGGCTCAAAAAAGTCTCAAATATTCAAAACAAATAATATTGCAGAAATCATGGTAAATGTACAAATTTATGCAATAAGATGTGTTTGTGAAACATTATACACCTTGTGGCAACAATTAAAGAAACAATACACAAAGTCAAAAACTTTTGGTTCCAATAGAAGGATTTTGCCACATGGAATACAAGAACCATATCACTCACCATTCAAACGTTATGAGCAAGGTTAAAGTTGTGATTAAAATTTTGAAATTTGGATGAAACTTCAAGGTCAAGGTCACAGATCATAGTATCAAATGACATAGTATCAAATGAAGATCTTGTCATCAGGAATCTACTGTAGAATCTTCATTGTTTGTGGGGGGTTGATGTTCGTGGATTTCATGGGTCATTCTTACCCATGAATTTACGTGTCTTCGAAACATTTTTTAAATCAGGCACTTTTCTCTCCTAGTGACATTGTATCGCTTACCCACAAAATTACGTCCCCACAAACCCACAAAAATTTGCTTACCCACAAACATTGGCCCCCACGAATTAAAACGATTCTACAGTATACAAAATTGAAAGCACTACATAGCGTAGTTAAGGTGTCCCCCAAAAAAATCACAAATGTACTTCAGAGCACTTCACACTATATGATGTCACAATATCAAAGTATGTCACGACGTACAGGTTTATAGTTGTATTGCGGGAAAAATCTCATATTTTCTCGTTATTTACTACCGTTATGAAGTGTTCAAGCTGTATATGTGTAAATCTGTTTGTCAAATGATTTTTTTTTTTTAGTTTTCTTTCTTCTTGACATATTAGTTAGTTTATTGAAACCTTGAGAAATATCTCATTGGTATGGTAAAATTATATGATAATCAAGTAACCAAATACTAGTGAGTATAATCATTTGAAAAGAATCATGTGACCAAATATGAAGGATGGAAAAACATATAATATCTTACAAGTTTCTTAGGCTCAGTGCCTTTATCAAAAACCTTGCTAATTTACATAATGCTTTTCTGTTTCTTATTGAAAAAATCGCTAAACCACCATCAAAGATGCGTATGGCCAAGTTGCAGTTTGGAAAATTATGCACACTTGCATTCATGAAGTAAAAACATACACATATTTAATATAGTTTATAAGTATGAAGCTTTGAATGCCCGCAATAGGTATTTAGTGTGATAATGACCTTGACCTTTGGATTTCAAAAGCAACATGAATCTTGAATGTCATCAGGATTTGAAGTCTGATAAACATGCACCAGTAAGTACATGTATAAAAGTTAGAGGCAAGCTCAAATCTACAGTATATAGTGAAAAAGAGATCTTGACCTTTGACCTTTTGACCTCAAAATAAATAGGAACCTTCCTCTTTTAGATGTGATCAAAATATGCAAGTCTGACAAAGAAGCACCAAGTAGTATGAAAGTTAGAGACTGGTCAAGCTCAAATCTATGGCATTTAGTGACAAAGTGACCTTGACCTTTGACCTATTGACCTCAAAATAAATAGGAATCTTTCAACTTTGGATGTGATCATGTTTTGTAAGTTTCACAAAGATGCCCCTTGTAGTATGAAAGTTAAGAGACCAGACAAGCTCAAATCTATGGTATTTAGTGACAAAGTGACCTGACCTTTGACCTCAAAATAAATAGGAACCTTCCTCTTTCGGATGTGATCATGTTATGTAAGTCTCACAAAGATGCTCCAAAAAGTATGAAAGTTAGAGACCAGACAAGCTAATTGTGGACGCCGACCGCCCGCCTGCCTGACTGGACGTCCATCCTTTGCCAATTTAAAAGCCAAGATTTGCTACGCAACTCAGCTAAAAAGTTGCACAAGTTTGAACATGGATGGTCGAATAAAATAAAACCGTTTGATGTATGTTTTTCATAAATCGGAATATTAGGGACATGACAGAACAAAATGGTATTCGTCTTCAATTTTGTTAAAATCATTTTCTTTAAGACCTTGCTAAGTTTGAGTATCCACCCTTTTCTATCAAAAACTCATGTGCAGACATTATAAATTTACTCAATATTGTAGTAAAATTTTTTGGTAAACATTTTCTTAAATAGTACTGAAGATAAAAACTCTCAGGTAGATGCTTGTATAGATTACATTTTGGAGACCTTGCAAAAAATGAATGCATCTCTTGTATAAATAAATCATTTAACAATTGATAACAACTAGAAAGAAATGCTGATTTCTTTTCAACATACTGATTATTTCAAACATATCCAAGTCTCCTGTTTTTTGTATACAGGGTGCACTACAGTAATCTTGATATTACATTGTGACCTTGAAATCACACCCATGTGTGTAGTCATTTAGAATAAAGATAGCCAATTGTGTGTGTGTATCGACTTGGCACAGGTGAAAGATGAAATATTTTTTATCAATCAAGGTATATTCCAAAAGGTAACTAGTTGCAGATTTAGGAATTTGATAGGGAGGTTAGGTATTCTTGCCTCCTTTTGATAAGATTTGGCTGTGAATGTGGAAAATGCCTGACATTTGAATCGAGATTATGGAAATTGCTAAATACGAGAGGATATTGTACCAGTCAAGATAACTTTTTTAATTTATCATATCAATATCAACATCAAGTTCAAAATGCAGATGATTTGAGTGCATCTTTCACCTGTGCCGAGGTGATAAACAATAGAAAGTCTAGCAGATAAAAATAGCTCTACATCACTTGTATGACGACGTAATAGTTAAGCGAAGGATATCCCCATGTGATACAACGTTTGTTTATGTATTAACAAATGATTTTTAGTAAACTATGCGACGCTTGGAAGAATTTTACTTTAATTTGAATATGCTGTAATTACTTGTTAAATTTACTCGGGACACCTTAACCCCACTATGTAAGTAGATCAAAGTCCAAGTTCTAGATCATAAGGTCATAAAATTTGGTTCCAAAAGAAAGGTATTGTTGCAAGGAATGCAGATGTAAAATATGAGAGCCTCATCAATCATCATTCAAAAGTTATGAACAAGGCTATAGTTTCAGACAGACAAAACAAAAAACAATATCCCTCCTTGATTTTCGATACAGGGGTATATTAAGAAATGTTGTGAGATGTATTGACCTACACAGTGACCTCTTGAGATGTTTCATCACAGTCATCTCCCCTGCACTGCTCTGTATCAGCTGGTCTATCAGACACAGCACAATTTTCAGGGCCTGTTTTCTCTCCTGTCCATCTGCTCATACACAATACCAGGCGTTTTCTGACACCTTGAAAAATGAATAGAAATTTTGCATTTAGAAAATTGCACGTTTGTAATTCAAAGGCAATCTCTGACTTTTTGTTATGTATCACGTCACATGTTTAATAACTCAATTCAAAACTCTTGTTTATTTTTCCACTACAATTCTGTAATTTAATTGCCTCTCTACATTTAATTACTTTAATGAAATCAAATGGCTGAGCATTTGTCCTCCATACACCATATAAAGACAACTCTGCTTGCATATTCTGTAAAAAAAAAAAACAGCTCATTTAACTTTACATTCCTATGTATCCTACCATTTCCACATTTGGTAGAGCATGGTGTCCATCCTCCAAATTTCCAGGAGTAAGAGAACTCTCCAATTCCACCGGACCGTAGTTCAGCCTGTCCCTGGTTTAAGTTTTGTGTAGTGTTAACAACAGGCATTCTAGGATCATACAAAGCCACTCTTCTTGATACAGGTATGTAAAACTCATAAGACACACCTGGATTTTGTTCTTCCTTGGCCATCATCTAAAAAGTGTTGTTCATGTTTTTTAACAAGAGATCATTAGGCCATAATATTCATCCAAATTCTTTTTTAAATGCATTCCCACTGTAACTATCCCATTCTAACAAGATCCAAATTTTCTATTACAGCAGGATAATTTAAATTCATAATTGTGTATCCTATTCTAACCTTGACATTCTGGAAGAGAATTCGACAAAACTTTGAACATATTTCCAATAATCTCTAAGTAACCCACACCCCACCTCTCATGTAAGAGAGTCTTATTTTCATTGGCCTACTGGACAACCTATAATTTCCATATGAGGACCCTTTGTAGTAAGTTCCATAAAAATATCCGAGGATTTTAGGTACAGAGTAAAACCAATAGTCAAATAAAGACTGAGAATATCGTTCCTAAGTTATTATCTTGAAACATGCTCAGCCCATCAATTGTTTCAATTTGTATATGGATGGTAACCATTCTTACATAAATTTGTATGCTGTGCTTGGTGGGGCCTTGCCCGGTCAGTTTCTTCACAAGGTTCTGGCCTGATCGCTCCTGTGTATACAATAAAGTGGTACCACCTATGTCTATCATCAGCTTGCCATCGCCTTCTTGCCCATTTAATACAAATGTTTCCTCATTGCTTTTCAGGACTGAAAATATAAGCAAAACAATGTGTTTGGCATTGTAGCAAGATGTCGAATGTCATTTGCACATTGGTGCCAACTGCACAACCCTTCCTTGGATCCAAAATGTTAAATTACTCAACTAAAATAGCTTCATCCTCTAGAGACAAAGGGATGAACAGAGAGAAACAACTTTATAATAACGAAGGGCATAAAATCACCACATTCAACACTAACCTAAATAATTTGGACTGTATTTCAATTCCTGTATCAAAATTGATGTTGATCCATTCTGCAGAGTGATGATTTCATTGTAGCCTACAATCAAAAATTGTAATTACTGGTATGCATAATATACTTCAAGCACTAATGAACAAAAGATTCCCTATAATAAATTTTCACTGCAATCAATTGATCAACAAAACACATTTTTGCTAATATAGGAAACATATGGAGTAGATGTTCCTGAAATTATGTATCAACAAAAATAATTTTTGACAAATCGGTGAAAACAGACACCCAAAACAACTGATGAATCCACAGTAGTTTGTTCCGTCAACTTTAAATAAAAATTCAAAACTTCAGCAAAGCAAGTGAATGTCCATGGAGGGTTGCATTGTAACCATGTCATACATCTTACGCCAAAACCTAGAATATTCAAAGTATACTGTAATTCTCAATAGTCTCTATACTGTAATTCTCAATAGTCTCTTTACTGTAATTCTCAATAGTCTCTATACTGTAATTCTCAATAGTCTCTTTACTGTAATTCTCAATAGTCTATATACTGTAATTCTCAATAGTCTCTATACTGTAATTCTCAATAGTCTCTATACTGTAATTCTCAATAGTCTCTATACTGTAATTTTCAATAGTCTCTATACTGTAATTCTAAATAGTATTTTTACTGTAATTCTCAATAGTCTCTATACTGTAATTCTCAATAGTCTCTTTACTGTAATTCTCAATAGTCTCTATACTGTAATTCTCAATAGTCTCTATACTGTAATTTTCAATAGTCCTAAGTACCTGAGTAGAGTTGAGGAATAGTAAAAGAGCCCTGTATGAGTTTGCATGATCGGCCATCACCATTACACACTCCACACACATCTCGTCGGGAGGAGGATCCCAACACATTGTCACAACCGGCTTTCTGCAGAGAGATAAACATACTTATTTAATTATTCAAAATGTTAACAAAACATACTTTTATTCATTTCTCTTTTCCTTCTTTTTCTAAGGATGCTTTCTTGTTTTTGGAAACAAATCCATTCACATGCACCCAGTATTCTAGAAATTCCATTCAAACTTATTGTGAACTGTGAACTAAATTCAGTATACCTGATCACCTCGTGTAGATAATAAAGAATTCGGTAAAAAGGCAAATTAAATCTGACAACAAAATCCTACAAGTTATTTATACACAACATGTTAGATAATATAGCTGAAAATTTTTTTTTATTTAGAACAATCTACCAAATAGCATTACACTCATATGCAATGTCTATATATATTGGGGGACCCCAGCAGGTAGCTGTTGGTCTAAAACAGACTGTATAATGAATTTCTCTAATTAGTGAATAGATTAAGCCCATCTCAAATCACAATGACTTAACAAAATACAATATGATTGTTTTCTTGTTTATACTTTTATATAATATGTAATCATTTCAACCACTCTTTTGCCTTTTAAGCCCCAATTCTCACTAATTAATACGAGCCCTGACTGATCACATTTTGCGAGTAATTCTCACTAATTTCGAGCCCTAACTGAGGGCTGTTCCATTAAAACATATGAGGTACCCGGGGAAGGCACTTTAAAATTTGGGTAACCACCCATAGAAGCATAAAAATGTAATGAGGGACTTACTCACAGAAGCAATTTTAGATAGTGCTGCACCACCCATAGAAGTGAAATACACTTTTTCTTTAAATTCAATATGTATGAATGACTATTTATAACCCCTGAATAGAGGTCTATTTTTAGATGTTCCCAAGCATGATAGTAAAGAGAAGAGTATCTTGGGTGTCATCACCATTCAAATAACTGGCCATCAATGAAGCTTGATCATAGAACCATCAATTTATTTTATCAAGACTGTCTTTCTTAAACATGATGAACTAAATTAATTTTATAAGTCTACCTGTTCATAAAAAGTCTAGTATTGTAAATGTTCAAAAATAACTATTAAAAGTTTTAAAATTGACTAGTATTTTGAGTATTAAAAAACAAGAACATGTGTCTCTTTACGTAAATAAAATGATATTCTATGTTTCTTAGTCAATATATAAATTCACAACCTGCAACTTAAGATTTGTGAGGCTCTATTCTACCGTTTTCAACAATTTCGATAAATTCCAATTTCTCGATTCATATTTGTGCGCCATGTTTGGTGTACTGAAGTTTCAACTTCCGATTGTCAAGTCATTTGCATATGTCATATAATGTAGTATTTACATCAATGGACAAGTTTGGAGGCGAAAGCTATTTCGTCGGTATTGAAAAGGTTTGAATTTAATATCAAGTTAAAAACCGAACAGCAGAGTGTAAATTCTTTCTGCAACAATATGATTTTCCTTTCTTTGTCGAAGTGGCTCAAGTAACTACATTTTCGCGCCGATTGTCAATGTTTAGCTTTTTCATTAGATCCACCTACGAGATTTCACGATAACAAGCATGGCGGAGCAGACGAAGAATTTTGCATGCTGTACATTATATTTAATGAAAAACACCTTTATTAGACATGCCCGAGCACAAAGTTGATACTCCTTTTGGTGTAATTTGTAAACAACATTTGGGACTAATACACAGTGCAGAGTTTATTATCGGTTATTCATAAAATTATTTTGCACCATTACGGAGATCCTATGGAATTGTAGCCTCATCCCGAAAACGTCAGGAATAAAAAAATTGGACAGGGCTACATTATTGCAGCTAGAAAAAAACCAAAAACCGTTTCCATTTTGGACAAGGGAGATAATTCTAATTTCCGGTCGCTATAATTTTAGAGTCAAACTGGAAACAATAACCGGATCGCGGAACCTCATCAACCGAGATAAAATGAAGACAGAAAACGGCGTTTGTTTCACATTCTACTTTCAACCCTTCCCTTCTCTTGTTGCATTCCTCTCAGTTTCGGTAAAAAAAATAAAGATTTTATCAAATCAACCACCCACAGATGCAGTTTTCTGGCAGTAGGTACCCACCATATATGCAATTTTCTACCAATGACAAGCACCCATAGATTTTTTTTTAATTGCCGTCCCCGGGTACCTCATATGTTTTAATGGAACAGCCCTGATCACATTTCGTGAGTAATTCTCACTAATTTCGAGCCCTGACTGATCACATTTTCTGAGTAATTCTCACTAATTTCGAGCCCTGACTGATCACATTTCGCGAGTAATTCTCACCAATTTTGAGCCCTGACTGATCACATTTTGCGAGTAATTCTCACTAATTTCGAGCCCTGACTGATCACATTTCACGAGTAATTCTCACTAATTTCGAGCCCTGACTGATCACATTTTTCAAGTAATTCTCACTAATTTCGAGCCCTAACTGATCACATTTTGCGAATAATTCTCACTAATTAATACGAGCCCTGACTGATCACATTTTGCGAGTAATTCTCACTAATTTCGAGCCCTGACTGATCACATTTTCTGAGTAATTCTCACTAATTTCGAGCCCTGACTGATCACATTTCACGAGTAATTCTCACTAATTTCGAGCCCTGACTCATTACACAGGTGAGTATCACACTAACTGCTGTACTACATCTATCCACAAAGATCAAATGAGTGGATTTCGTACCTGACAGGCTCCATCCACACACTGGTCATCTGACAGATTATCACACCTTGTTCCATCTATAACTTTGTCGCTCCACTCGTGGTATATACTAGTATCGATTGCTAAACAGAGTAAATTACATGGCTTCTCTCCTATAAAGAAACATCGAGACATCACTATTTAGAATTCCATAGCTGATGGAGATCAAACCTCAAGTTAACACCTACCTAGAGGTTTATCAGTATCAAAATTGGTATAGGAAAAATTCACATATGAAATAAATGTAACATTGTTTGTAGAGAGGATTTTGAAAATTTATCAATTTTTGGTAGTTTTTGCCCTGCTTCTAAGGTCACGCAGTGCAAGAGTCCTGAAATTTACAACTTATGTCGCCTTTGTCCTAAAAATGCTTCATACCAAATTTGAAAAGAACTGGAATGGCAGTTATCAAGAACTTAAAAATGTTCAATTCTAAACACATCTAATCACTGACCATTTTGGCCCCACCCCGATACCAAAATCCCTACCCCTTGGATCATAAAATTAACAATTTTGACAAGGACAACCTGCTTTTTTTAAATATCCATTTAGTTTCAATTTATTATAAATAGCACTAAAGAAGATGTTAATGAAGAAATGTTTACACATAAACACTATATACCAAGTCTGGCCCCGCCCTGAAGTCAGAACCTCTACCTCAGGGATCATAAAATTACAAATTTGGTAGAAGCCTTCCTGTTCCATGTCATTATGCAAGTAGTTTTAATTACATATGTGCAGTTGTAGAGAAGAAAATTTTTGAAAACTGGTAAATTTTTGGCAGTTTTTTACTCACCTCTAAGGCCCCATGGGTGCAGAAGTCATGAAATTTACAATTTATGTCCCCCTTATTCCAAAGATGCTTCATATCAAATTTGAAAAGAATTGGAATGGTAATTATCAAGAACAAGTTAAAAATGTTCAATTGTTAATGCATGATAACGAACACTGACCAATTGCTATTTGTCACCATGAGTTTACTCCTAACACCGTATTGGCTCAGATAACAAAAAGTCAATCAGGTGACTTAAAAAGAACAATTTAAAGAAAGGAATGATCTTGTTTACCATCATAATAAGGTTTCCACTTGTATTCTTTGCCCAAAAAAGGCATGTTGTCAAAATCTTGACACTGTATTGCTCTGAAGTCCATACTCCCATCTGCACAATTCTATCAAATAGACATAGTTAAGAATTACAATTTCTTTGAGCTTGGCCTGATACAAATTTTCTAAAGTTTGATCTGATAGAAGTTTTTTAATGACTTTTTAAAACATGACACATACATTAGAATTATTATCAGCTGCCAGGAGGCTAACAATTACATGTTATAGTTTTAGAAAGACACTGTGATTAGCAGTGGGCCTATATTATGAAATAATAAACTTGATTACCTATATAAAAAGCAATCAAAGTTATTTGATTATTCTATCATAAAATCAAAATACCAATGTTACATATATTTAATCATTATTTAGATAATTTTTTCTGCAATTTAATATTTAAATTTGTTGATATATGGAATTTGTTAACTTGTACTATTCATTTTCGCATTGAAGGACACAATTCAATTTTATGGTTCCTTCAAGTAATCAAAGTTTGTAGTTCTTATTTTCTCATTGCATGCTTTATTTTTATCTTATTTTTTTAAAATTGCCTTTTTTAAAACATCAGTCAAATAAATATGGTATTGATTTAAACATGTACATGTCATGTGGGAATTCTCATTAAATATATCCATTTTTTCCTTTTGTTCTATAACCAAACCTCAAGAGCTAGGTGTTATGACTTTTAGTATGATTCGACAATCTCTTTAGGCATAGCTTATCAGAAGGTTGGCAAATACAAATGCAAAACACATCTTTTTGTTGTAGGGGGTGGGTTTTTTGTTTTTGTTTTTGTTTAATCATCATATAGTTTGTTAAGAATGCAAGTAGCTTTTTCATAATTAAATTCATTTGAAATATGAGTTATATTATTTCTTTAGAGATGAAAGCTACTTAATACATCTGATATTACAGGTATCAAATAGAACGGAATATTATCTGAAATGTGAACAATATACCCTTAACCTGCCAGAATGAACAAGAGGTACTGTGAGCAATGCTCACTTAGAATAACACACACACACACACACCTCCCCCGGCTTACTCCAAACTCCCAAAGGGTGTTGTTAATAGGTATAAATTACCTCTTTCCTGGGTGTAAAAATGAAAGGGCATGACAAAACCTTGGATAGTCTCTTCTCTAGGAGTGTGTTTGACCTTTCGACCCCAAAATCAATATTTTCATCTACTGTAGGTGGAAAGGATAGCGCTTTAGAGCCTAGAAACCATATTGCTACTTCGATTTCCAGTGCTACTGACCTTTGACCTTTTGACCCTAAAATCGATAGGGAATATCTTCGTCCCATGGGTACTTTATATGTATGATATGGTGACTGCAGGTGGAAAGGATAATGCTTTAGAGCCCGGAAGCCATATTGCTACTTTGATGTCCAGTGCACTTGACCTTTGACCTTAAATTCAATAAGGAACATCTTCGTCCCATGGGTAGTCCATATGTATAATATGGTGACTGTAGGTAGAAAGGATAACACTTTAGAGCCCGGAAACCATTGCGTCTACAGACGGACGGACAGATGGATAACAGATTGTAGTATAACCCCCACAACTTTATTGTGGGGGGTATAATTATACAGTGAAGCATCATATGCAAGAAAAAATAAGCTTGGGTATAAAGATATAAAGGTTTCTAAATGGCTTGCTATACAGAATTGTTGACACCACCCTTAGAATACCACATGATTCAACACTTTTACATCAATGATATAAAAAAAAATTTCCGAATCCATATGGTTATTTAGTATAAAGGAAAATGTAAACACAAGTAACAAAAGTTATTCATTCTTTCTTTGATATCACAATTTTCCTTGAAAATTGGTCAAAAATCACTGTTTGACATGTTCCCCCATTTGTAAAATTAATGTCTTCTTACTGTTATACACTGTATTCTTATTTGGATTAAAAGTCTATTGTAGATTTCTTTTATGGTTTTTATGGTTCCCAAAAATTTGACACTTGCAACAATTAGTTGTTTTTTTGTATTTCCTATTACATACACTGTACCTGTATCATATGAAACATATCCTTTACTTATTTGGTGAGAATCACAAACCCTGAACATTATTGATCACAGTTTACTTGTACATTACAGGATTTGTACTGATTATATCTTGTGTATTACAGGATTTGTACTGATTGCATCTTGTGTATTACAGGATTTGTACTGATCACAGCTTATTTGTGTATTACAGGATTTGTACTGATTACATCTTGTGTATTACAGAATTTGTACTGATTACATCTTACTTGTATATTACAGGATTTGTACCGATTACATCTTGTGTATTACAAGATTTGTACTGATTACATCTTGTGTATTACAAGATTTGAACTGATTACATCTTACTTGTATATTACAGGATTTGTACTGATTACATCTTGTGTATTACAGGATTTGTACTGATCACAGCTTATTTGTGTATTACAGGATTTGTACTGATTACATCTTACTTGTATATTACAGGATTTGTACTGATCACAGCTTATTTGTGTATTACAGGATTTGTACTGATTACATCTTGTGTATTACAGAATTTGTACTGATTACAACTTGTGTATGATAGGATTTGTACTGATCACAGCTTATTTGTGTATTACAGGATTTGTACTGATTACATCTTGTGTATTACAAGATTTGCACTGATTACATTTTACTTGTATATCACAGGATTTGTATTGATTACATCTTACTTGTATATTACAGGATTTGTACTGATTACATCTTGTATATTATAGGATTTGTACTGATCACAGCTTATTTGTGTATTACAGGATTTGTACTGATTACATCTTGTGTATTACAGGATTTGTACTGATTAAATCTTGCATATTACAGGATTTGTACTGATTACATCTTGTGTATTACATGATTTATACTGATTACATTTTGTGTATTACATGATTTGTACTGAATACATCTTGTGTATTACAAGATTTGCACTGATTACATTTTACTTGTATATTACAGGATTTGTATTGATTACATCTTACTTGTATATTACAGGATTTGTACTGATTAAATCTTGCGTATTACAGGATTTGTACTGATTACATCTTGTGTATTACATGATTTATACTGATTACATTTTGTGTATTACATGATTTGTACTGAATACATCTTGTGTATTACAAGATTTGCACTGATTACATTTTACTTGTATATTACAGGATTTGTATTGATTACATCTTACTTGTATATTACAGGATTTGTACTGATTACATCTTGTGTATTACAGGATTTGTATTGATTACATCTTGTGTATTACAGGATTTGTATTGATTACATCTTGTGTATTACAGGATTTGTACTGATTAAATCTTACTTGTATATTACAGGATTTGTACTCAATTTCCTGTTGAGCATTATCACAGACTTGCTTTCTTCCTGACCCTGACCTACAAAAACAAGTTACAAGTTAAATGTGACAAGTAAGCTTTCACCAAGGCTGTATATCTACACACCCATTCTTCTATCTAGTTTTGGACTTCTCCCCAAATCTTATACTTGTTGCTGGTCAAAAGGTTCCTTTTTGGTAAAAAAAATTGTAAAATATACTCAAAACTCTTTATGTAATTCTGATATAACACATACACACTAATATTTTTTTATAACTATTATAGTGGAGATAACAACGGGTCCATGGGCTACAACACTCACCTGAGTGACCTTGCTCATACAGAAATAAAAAGTAATAAAAGTTTGGGGCACCATTGATGCATAATCCCTAAACTCCAACTGTAGCCACACTTTGGCTCCATGGTCAAGGAATAAACTAGAACTCAATGAACCCTATATATGACACTTCCATATCAATTAAGAGGATATCTTGGAGAAAACATGCAAAATCACTAAAATCATGTCATTGAGCTTCTTGGAAAGGAATACTTTACTTTCATAACAAGAGGCCCACAGGCCATATCGGTCACCTGAGTATTAGTGAAAAAGTATCACTACTCCCAAGGGCTATGAAATCCAGACAAAATTTCTTGTTCTGAATATCTAAGCTAAATTCTAAAGTTCACCAACAGTATAAAACAAAATGTTTTCTTAAAACTTCACAAAAGTGCATACACAGATGAAAGGCTTTAAATAATATAATAGGTGTATTAACATTAAAACATTAAAAGACATGACCAATTTGGACCCATCCTAGAGTCAAAACCCTGGGTTGTAAAATTCACCATTTTTAGTACATCCTTTTCTGCTATTCCTGAGTATGCATTTAAATTTTATACAATGTCAGCAAACTCGCACATAAATACTATATACTAAGTTTGGCCCGACCGTGGGGTCAGAACCCCTACCCCGGGGATCATCAAAATTTAGAATTTTGGTAAAGGACTACCTGCTCTTTCTAAATATGAATTTAGTTTCAATTTAGTATCAATAACACTAAAGAAAATGTTATTTAAGTGTTTTACACATAAACACTATATTATTGAAGTCTTTTACACATAAACACTATATAGTAAGTTTGGCCCTGCCCTAAGGTCAGAACTCCTACCCAGGGGATCATGAAATTTACAATTTTGGTAGAGGTCTTCTTGCCTCATCAGTACTATATACTCACTTTCTCTGCTAGATGTCCAGGAGTAAAGAAGAAGATTTTTTAAGAAATACATAAATTTTACAGTTTTTATCCCAAAATTAAGGCCCCTTAGGGTGGGGGTAATGCCATTTACAATTCCGGTCTCCTTCACCTACAGATGCTACATACCGAATTTGATGAAGATCGGCCCACTAGTTTCTGGGAAGAAGTTGTTAATGGATGACAGATGATGACGGACGCAGACCAATAGCAATAGGTCATCCGAGTGACTCAAGTGAAAATTCTAAATAATATTCAATACATTAAATCCCACAATAGGAGCATGGTTTGAACAAACTGCATAAAGATGCTAATACTAAATTCTACAATGGTGTCCTTGTTCTTGTGGAGGTCAATTAATCTCTACTCTACCCAAACCCCATCCCCAAGAGTCATTGTGTGAAGGAACTTGAATTTACCACACAAGATACTCTCATATTAATTTGACAGATTTTACCTTTGTGGTTCTTAAGAAAAAAAGAGTATCAGTAACAAGAGGACATTGGCCACATCACTCACCTGAGTCACCTTGACAAATATTTAAAGATTTCCCCTATATATTCGCATGCAAAACTTTGATCCCTATTGTGGTCCCAACCTACCCCAGGGAACCATGACTTTTACAAACTCGAATCTGCACTATATTAGGAAGCTTTCATGTAAATGTAAACTTTTCTGGATCAGTGATCAGTGCTTCTTGAGAAGATTTTAAAGATTTATCATATTCGCATTTAAATTTTTGATCCCCTACTGTGGCCCTATCCTACCCCCAGGCGCCATGGTTTTAACAAACTTGAATCTGCACCGTGTCAGGAAGCTTTCATATGAATTTCAGCTGTTCTGGCCCAGTGGTTTTTGAGAAGAATTTATATATGTTGAGTGACCTGACCTTTTCAAAATGACCTTGACTGATGTTTGTCTAAAAGACATTTGCCTGCTATTACTTATCTGTGCAATATATGATCAATAACTGTTCAAAACTGTTGTAATAAGGAACAATTTTCTCGTGTAAGCTATATGTTCTGAGTGACCTTAACATTTCCAAAAGATAAGGGTGCAATGATTAGCCATGAGACTGTATATCACGGAAATATCATGCTACGGTTCGATTCAAGATACTTTACACTGTACTGCAGTTCGGTATTCTTGATCCAGATTAATCTGAATCATCTGATTTGGCATTAAAATTATGCTGTAAAAATGGCTTCTGGTAATGGAAATCATGGTGCCAACCATGCTGCTTAATTAATGTCTCCTCATGCAACCCATAAATCTCAAATATGGGAGCATTTTGGATTCCGTGTAACAGAATAACACAGTACCGTATGTACTCGCCTATAAGTCGGATTTTTTGGAGTTAAAATTTGGTCCAAAACTATGTCCCACTTATAGGAGTGTCCTAAGAAGATTAGTATTTTTCTAGACAGCGTAATGTATACCCTAGTAGTTTTTAAACAACAAAAACATGGACGAAATAAACAAAATAGTAACCGTTTTGATTGTATTGTATCATCAGGTCTGTACCATTGCACCCCTACTGACAGACCTTGGTCCAAAAGATCAATAACTGTTGAAATATTGTTGAAATAAAGTGTATTTTCGTATACAAGGTATATCTTTTGAGTGACCTTGATTTTACAAAATGACCATGAATGACCTTTGTCAGAAAGCCATTTGTTACTTAGTTGTGTGATAAATGATCAATACCTGTTCAAAAACAGTTGAAATAAGGAACTTTCTCCTTCCAAATGACATCAGTCCAAAATACCTGTCGCAAGGAATATTTGTGAACAATTATGATCAATTTCTGATGAAAGCTTTAGGAGATATGCGTTCTGTCAGATGTATGGACAGACACTACAGCGACTATAAGCTCCTCTTAAAAATTTTCAGTGAGAATAAAAATTATACATATATTGGGATATAAAAGTGTATATCTACACATACTCTTAATTTTTTTTAACTTTACAAAATTTAAACATATATTATTTGTACCATGGCCATTCAAGTTTGAATGAACTTGATTTACAGTGCATGAACATTAGTTTGTGCATCATAAATTGATATGTAATTGGCTTATTTCATCAATTTTGTAATAACATAATGATTGTGTAGAAAGCAATGTGTTAACATTCACATGCCTACCATGTATGGAATAATTACCATAATAAGTAATTATCTATATTGTACATGGATTCTCAGCAATTTAAACTGCATCAGTAAATTATCCAAAATGAAGAGTTCAGAGTCTGGAGAAAGACATAACTGTATCATTATTATTGTGGCGCTTGTTTGGTGGTGGTGGTGGGTGTGGGGGTTGTCTGAAATGATTTAATTCATGACTGAAAAATTTGTAATTCTTTTTCTTCGTCTTATTTTAAATATCTTGCTTTGCCCATATGCATATGTCACACTGAAAATGAATTTGTAATTTTGTACAAAATATTTCATGCATATATGTTAAACCTAAGCACTACATGGTTCATGGTATAATTAAACAAGATATGATTATAATCTACCGATTAAAAGTCTCCCAAACGAAGTATTTGCTGTATAAAAGTGGCTTTTTCTGAGTACTACTATTTTTCTCCCTTGACAAAAATCCCTGCCAATTTTTACTTCATTTAGAAAATCTAGATCACGAAGGCTTTGATTTTAAATTTTTTTTAAAAATCCCCATTTTTTCTTCAGTAAAACTGGTGTCACTTGACCTTGATCCTCGTTTATAGGTCCCAACATCCTCTTATCATTTTTGATGGTCCCATGTCTCTATCAGTCCTGGTTCTAAAGTTATACAAGGTTTCATAATCAAGGTCAATGGGGATACTAGTTTGTAAGATTTCATGTCTCTATCAGTCCCAGTTCTAAAGTTATACCATACTTATGTTTAGGGTCAGAGGTCAAGGTCACTTGACCTTGATACCAATTTGTAGATCCCATCATCGTTTTAGTATTTCTGAAGATTCCATCTCTTTATCAGACCTGGTTCTTAAAGTACATGTAATACCAAATTTATGATCTAAGGTCAAGGTCACTGGAGTCACTTGACCTTAATACCGATTGTAGATCTCATCACCCTTTCATTATTTCTGAAGATCCAATGTCTCCATCAATTCCAGTTCTAAAATCATATGAGTTTGTATGTTCACGGTCACTGGAGTCACTTCACATTGATACCAATTTGTAGATCTCATCATCCTTTCATCATTTCTGAAGATCCCATATCTCTACCAAACCTGGTTCTTAAATAATACCAATTTTATGTTCTAAAGTCATAGGTCAAGGTCACTTGACCTTGACACTAGTTTGTAGATTTTATCATCTTATCATTTCTGAAAGTCCCATGTCTCTATCAATTCCAATTCTAAAATCATGAGTTTGTTTGTTCAAGGTCAGAGGTCAAGGTCACTATAGTCACCTTAACCATGATACCAATTTGTAGATCTCATCATCCTTTCATATGACCCCATGTCTCTATCAGACCTGATTATGAAGTAATACCAGTTTTGCTTTAAGGTCAAATGTCAAGGTCACAAGAGTCACTTGGCCTTGATACTAGTTTGTAAGTCCTGTCATCCTCTTGCCATTTCTGAAGATTCCTTGTTGCTATTAGTCCTGGTTTTAAAGTTATACCAGTTTTTATGTTCATGGTCAGAGGTCAAGGTCACTGGATTCACTTGAACTTGATGATAATTTGTAGACCCTGTCATTTTCTATTCATTTCTGAAGACCCCATGACTGGGTTGCTCAAGACCTTGGTTAAGCTTATTTAAACAAGAGGCCCACAGGCCTTATCGGTCACCTGAATACTAGTGAAAAAGTATCCCTACTTCCATGGGCTATGAAATCTAGAAAAAATTTCCTGTTCTGAATATCTAAGCTAAATTCTAATGTTTAGCAACAGTATAAAACAAGATGTGTTCTTAAAACTTCACTGCCCTCAAAAGTGCATACACTGATGAAAGGCTTTAAATAATAGGTGTGTTAAATTAAAACATCAAAATATATGACTAATTTGGACTCATCCTAAAGTCATAACCCTGGGTTGTGAAATTCACCATTGTTTGTAAATCCTTTTCTGCTATTCCTAAGTATGCATTTAGATTTTATACAGTATCAGCAAACTTACACATAAATACTATATACTAAGTTTGGCCCCACTTTGGGGTCAGAACCCTTACTCTGGGGAAAATCAAATTTACAATTTTGGTAAAAGACTACCTGCTCTATCCATTTAGTTTCAATTTAGTATCAAAAGCACTAAAGAAATGTTATTTAAGTGTTTTACACATAAACACTATATAACAAGTTTGGCCCCGCCCTGGGGTCAAAACCTCTACCCCGGGGATCATGAAATTTACAATTTTGGTAGAGGCCTTCCTGTTCTACATCACTATGCATTTAGTTTTTCTTACATATGTGTGGTTCTTGAGAAGAAGTTTTTGAAAATTTGTCATTTTTGGACAGTTTTTGCCCCACCCCTAGGGCCCCAGGGGTGCTGGAGTCCTGAAATTTACAATTAATGTTCCCCTTGTTCCAAATATATTTCATACCAAATTTGAAAAGAATTGGAATGATAGTTATCAAGAAGAATTTACAAATGTGTATTGTTCACACATTTAATAACTGACCATTTTGGCCCCACCCTGATACCAAAACCCCTAACCCTGGAATAATCAAATTTACAATTTTGGTAAAGGACTACCTGTTCTTTCTAAATATCTATTTACTATCAATGTAGTATCAATACCATTAAAGAAGATGTAATTCAAGTGTTTTACACATAAACACTATATAACAAGTTTGGCCCCGCCCTGGGGTCAGAACCCCTACCCCGGGATCATGAAATTACAATTTTGGTAGAGGCCTTCCTGCTCTACATCACTGTACATTTAGTTTTTCTTACATGTGTGTGGTTCTTGAGAAGATTTTTGAAAATTTGTCAATTTTGGACAGTTTTTGCCACGCCCCTAGGGCCCCAGGGTGCTGGAGTCCTGAAATTTACAATTTATGTCCCCCTTGTTCCAATGATGCTTCATACCAAATTTGAAAAGAATTGGTCAGGTAGTTATTAAGAAGAAGTTAAAAATGTTCAATTGTTAACGCATGACGATGGACGAAAACCAATACGCAACTTCCAAGATATCAGCTCTTCTGTGATGGAGGTACGTTCAGTGTTCTGTTGAACGCTTGGGTGGGTACAAGATGTGTACATATATTATAGATTAGCTATATAATAACGGATAAAAGTAATGAAAGTGTAAATTTTATTTATACCAGCCGTTGGTATACATTAAAATAACCATATCAAGAATAATATTTGTTTGAATTAGGCCATCAAATCAAATGTGAAATTATTTTTTATTCCTTCTTCTGCATGAGTGATATCTTAATCAAAGTAAGATGGTGATTATAGATTTTTGTTTGAGCAATTTTATTATCAAATACTAATAAACTTACTAATATTGCTTGTCCCTGCAGTTTGGGTGGTTGCATGGTGTCTGATAATCGGCCTTTAAGCAATATATGAAGGCAGCGATAAGCATTTGTACCCACCGCGTGTGGACGATAGTATGTTTTGCGTCTCACTGTGCATAAGAGTTCCACAAAGGGAAAGAACTATTGGGCAACTCAGAAATTGCGTATTACAGTAGGTAACCGGAGTTTATTCAGGTGACCTAACCAGTGGTTAAATCCCCTATCCTCTGGTCAACTTTTAGCCATCGGTTAAATTCTGTTGCTCAAAAGTTAACCACTGGTCAAAAATGCTTATCCACCGATTAATTTTCCTTATCCACTGGTCAAAGTTAGCACACCTATGAAGCTGTGCTAACTCTGCTAACCAGTGGATAAACATGGCTGCCAGTGCCAGACTACTTTTTGACATAAATTTCAGCAGACGACAGAGAAAACAATGAATTTACAGACATTTTTATCATGATTTTGACTGTGACGAGTTTCAAAGTCGTTACTGCTTTTCGAAGGAGTCTGTTGAAGAGATTACAAAGCTAGAACCTTATCTATGTCATCCAACACTTCGGTCTCATTCAATGTCTGCGTACGATCAAGTCTTGTTAGCTTTAAGGTACGCAATAGGGAACAAGATGAAAACAACTGGAGACACACTTGGAGACACAGTTCTTCAGAAAGTTTTTCGAAGATTTTTTCCAACATGATATATGTAAAATTTTATACCTGTTTGAACCACTGGGGACATGGTGTTATCAAACTCAAATCTTCACAAAATTAAATTAGGATGCTTAAATATCAATCTGACACATTGTACCCTTCAATGTGGTTCTTGAGAAAATGAGTTTTAAAGGATTGTATCACTATGGGATGGGTCTAATTTAACCCCCTAAAAGTATTTTCACTTTAAAGGAAAATTTACTATGTTTAGATGAAGAGTGCATGCACAACATTCTGATAAGTTTTCAAGATATGAATTTTACTTTCAAAATAATGAGGGTGGGAATTATGACACTTTACACTCACACACTTCATGTTAGCATTTCATAAAAAGCATTCCATTATGAAGCATTGCAGTTCATACCCTCAAGTATTTTCAAAAGTAAAAATATTGGTTTCATATATCTAATCCTACTTCCATTTCTGTCAGAATTCCCAGTGGTTGAAATGGACATACTATATTCAACTGCAGCACATTCATGAGGAAATGGCTATCATTAAGATTTGTACACACACTAAAGGCAAAAATCATTGGTAATGTAACTACATGTATTTATAAATGAATGTTAGCAATCCTGAGAGATGACATCCAAAATCTACAATTTTACTTTCATTTTTATCTTTTGATGAAAAATCTACAATTTTTCCTACATTTTTTTCTTTTGATGAAAAAAGTGCACTTTTTCATTTTTGAAGAGTGCATTTAAGGACATGATTTATATTGCCAAGTTACATATGCATGTCTCAAAAGTAAGTCAAAGATGGAGAAATAAATTATGTTCTCCATTCCATTCATTGTTTTTGAAATCAGAAACAAGTACCATTAGTGGTTTTTAGTATAAAAAACACTAGTAAACAGACAAGTCAGATAAGGCATTGCAATGAATACTAGTATTTTAATATACAAGAGGCCCATGGGCCTCATCGCTCACCTGAGCAGCAGTTCCTAGCAATAAACAAGCTTGAGCAAAACTATCATTATACAAGAGGCCCAGGGGCCTTATAGGTCACCTGAGTATCATGTAACAACCTTCCAATGTTTGAATTAGGTTTGTGTTTAAATATAAGAATTTTACTTTTGGATGGAAGAAACATTGAATAGCTATGTGGTTATTTCACTATATGACTTATAGAGCCCCACCCTAGCACCAGAACCCCTGATCCAGGTGCCATGAATTTCACAATTTTTAACAAGAGGTACTGTGAGCAATGCTCACTAAGAATACCCCCCGCTTACCCCAATCTCCCAAAGGGTGTTGGTAATAGGTATAAACTACCTCTTTTCTGAGTGTTGCTACTTCGATGTCCAGTGCGCATGACCTTTGACCTTTTGACCCCAAAATCGATAGGGAACATCTTCATCCCATGGGTAGTCCATATGTATGATATGGTGACTGTAGGTGGAAAGGATAACGCTTTAGAGCCCAGAAACCATATTGCTACTTCAATGTCCAGTGCGCATGACCTTTTGACCTCAAAATCGATAGGGATTATCTTCATCCCATGGGTAGTCCATATGTATGATATGGTGACTGTAGGTGGAAAGGATAACACTTTAGAGCCCGGAAACCATATTGCTACTTCAATGTCCAGTGCACTTGACCTTTGATCTTTTGACCCCAAAATCAATAGGGAACATCTTCATCCCATGGGTAGTCCATATGTATGATATGGTGACTGTAGGTGGAAAGGATAACGCTTTAAAGCCCTTAAACCATATTGCTACTTCAATGTCCAGTGCACTTGACCTTTGACCCCAAAATCGATAGGGAACATCTTCATCCTATGGGTAGTCCATATGTATGATATGGTGACTGTAGGTGGAAAGGATAACACTTTAGAGCCCGGAAACCATATTGCTACTTCAATGTCCAGTGCACTTGACCTTTGACCCCAAAATCGATAGGGAACATCTTCATCCCATGGGTAGTCCATATATATGATATGGTGACGGTAGGTGGAAAGGATAATGCTTTAGAGCCCGGAAACCATTGCGTCTACAGACGGACGGACGGACAGACGGACAACCCGATTCCAGTATACCCCCCCACAACTTGTTGCGGGGGGTATAAAGAGGCATCCTTGCTCATCATTACCATGCTATTAGTTTGTCTACTTAATACCCAGAGACAGAGAAGAAGATTTTCAAAGAATTTCTACACTTTCACTATATGACCAATAGAGCCCCACCCTAACACAAGAACCCCTGCCCCAGGGGCCATGAATTTCACAATTTTGGTAGAGGGCTCAACGCTCATTATAATTATGCCCACAGTTTGGCTTCTTGATGTCCAGGAGTAAAGAAGAAGATTTTTTAAAATTACACTCATTTTGATGGTTTTTGCCCCACCCCTCAGGCCCCAGGGGGGCAGGGACCACGAATTTCACAATTTTTGTTCCCCTCCACCCACAGATGCTATATGCCAAAATTGGTTGAAATTGGTTCAAGGGTTTCAGAGAAGAAGCTGAAACGCACAACGCACGTCGCACGACGACGGACAAAAACAGATAGCAATAGGTCACCTGAATGAATTCAGGTGACCTAACAAGCAGCTTGGTTCAGGAAAGACTTTTCAAAGGTAACGACTAAAAATTCATTAATTATCAAACTTGATTATTACACTTGACTACAAATTCATCAATTATCATATGCCCTTGTAGACAGATATGGCCTTTCATATTAACAAATTCCATCTAAGGATGCTTTGTGCCAAGTTTGGTTCCCTATACATTTGCATGTAAACTTTGATCCCCTATTGAGGCCCCTTCCTAACCCAAGGGGTCATGATTTCTAAAAAATTGAATCTCCACTTTGTAAGAAATCTTTCGTGTAAATTTCAGCTCTTCTAGCCCAGTGGTTCATGAGAAAAAGATTTTTAAATGACCCCACCCTATTTTTACATTTTTGTGATTATCTCCTCTTTAAAGGGGATATGGCCCTTCATTTGAACAAACTTGAATCCTCTCCATGCAAGGATGATTTGTACCAAGTTTGGTTGAAATTGGCCAATTAGTCCTGGAGAAAATGATTTTCCTATGTATCAGCATGTAAAACTTTGAGCCCCTATTGTAGCCCCACCTTACCCCCGGGGACCATGATCTGAATAAATTTGAACCTACTTTATACCAAAAAGCCTTCATGTAAATTTCTACTCTTATCACCCAGTGGTTCTTGAGAAGAAGACTTTTAAAGATTTTCCCTATATATTCGCATGTAAAAAATTGGATCCCCCATTGTGGCCGGGGGGGGGGGGGGGGGGGGGGGGGGGGGGGGGGGGGGTCATGATTTAGACAAACTTGAATCTTCACTATGTCAAGAAGCTTTCATGTAAATTTCAGCTTTTCTAGCTCAGTGGTTTATGAGAAGATTTTTAAATGACCCAAACCTATTTTTGCATTTTTGTGATTATCTCCCCTTTTGAAGGAGGCATGGTCTTTCATTTAAACAAACTTGAATCCCCTTCACTTAAGGATGATTTGTGCCATGTTTGGTTGAAATTGGCCAGTGGTTCTGGAAGAGAAGTCGAAAGTATGAAAATTTACAGAGAGATGAACAGACAGACGATGGACAACGGGTGATCAGATAAGATCAATTGAGCTTTAAACTCAGGTGAGCTAAAACACTCTCTATTGAGCTTTACTGTAAGTGAGCTAAAATAGAAAATAGGACCTATATACATGTCCTGACAAAGGTATGACTTACACTGCATTAATTTGCACATTACCTTTGATACACACATCTCCTCTGTCGAGATTGCACCCCTCCACCACAGGTTCGAGAACATGGTCCATAACTACCCCAATTATCCCAAACTTTTTCTGCATGCCCCTGTGGGGAAAAAAGTACAGAAATTTTCCTTAGCAATTTGGGCATAGGCCCCAGACCTTCTGGCATGGGAATTCTATACGCTTGACCAAGTACTGGGAAATTTTCAAGTAGTATAACACTCAAGATAATTAACTGAATGCTTTTATTTCAATAATCATTCTGTTTTGTGGTGGGGTGGGTTTTTTTTTAAGTTATGAACTTTATCATTATCAGATCTGTCCTTTGCTAATAGATAAACAAGACATGTGTACAGATGTAGAAAGAGTATTTATATTAGCTATTCATTTTTCACATGCCACAATGACAACAATTTAACAATAAACCCTATTATAATGTGACTAAATAATTCCAAGCTTTCTGATTGACTGAGATCCAACAACCTAGAAAAAATAGAATATTATGTTCACCTCCATGTTTCTTTGAGGTGAATGAAATATTTGATTTATCCAACATTGGACCAAAATCCCAAATTAAAACAATGGTTACTCTTGGTCATCAAATGAAAACTTGCATCTCTAATCACTTTTGACTAGGTCTTACACTCTAGCTGTAAACAAAGGTGGCTACCCAGGTATCACTTCATAATCTCTGTTAGCTAGTTTTGATGTTTTCTACTTCATAATCTCTATTAGCTAGTTTTGATGTTTTCTATCACATAATGTATAAATTATACTGCAATATCATTTGGATGTCATGTTTTGATTACTATATATTTCACTGCATAACATCATACTCCAAGAGTACACAAAAATTAATTTTATCACATAGTTTAATCTCTACAAAATTCTATTCAACATTTTGTAGTTCCCCTTAACTTTAAAACTGCAACGGTGGTCTTAAGGTAAATCGTTCAACTCATATGCGGAAGGTCAGGGCTCAAATCCTGGCCACGACAAACCTAAGTCGTTAAAACAGGTAGTGACAATTCCATTGCCAAACGCTCGTCACCAAGTGTGAATGTCACAGATCCTCGGAGATGACCTTAAAAATGGATGTCCCGTGTCACAGTAGGAGTGGCATGCTAAAGAACCCTCACTGTTCAATGGCTGTAAGCAACGAGCATAGGCCTAAATTTGAAGCCCCTCGCCAGTATTGGCGACGTCTCCATATGAGTGAAAAATTCTCAAGAAGGATGTTTAAAAACGAGATAAAATCAATCAATTCTTTAACTTTAATCAAAGATTTATTTTAACCAGTTGTGGAGTCTCCATGATTAGAGCATGCATATTGTGACCTGTGGGTCATGGACTTGAAACCTGCTCATACTCGAGTCCGTCAAACATAAGACATGAAAATATGAAAGTTTTACCTTAAATAGTTCAGGAGTTATTGATTAGCTCATGTTTTTAAGAAAGTGGGTCAAGGCCACAAGATTAAATATGATTTTATCATAAAGTCTTGTCATAAAGGATCAATATACAAAATATTATATGA